>NC_064648.1:188702201-189006368 GCF_023864345.2 Schistocerca serialis cubense
GGGTTCCATTTCTTTCCTGATGTAAAGCCCTACACCCCATTGTGCTATTCCTGCTTTGACTCCTGAAAGGTTGACCTTGTATTCTCCCACTTCCTCTTCTTTCTCACCCCTTACCCGAATGTCACTAACAGCTAAAACGTCCAGCCCCATCTTACTTGCAGCCTCTGCCAGCTCTACCTTCTTCCCAGAGTAGCCCCCATTGATATTAATAGCTCCCCATCTCATTACCATTTGTTTGCCGAGTCGTATCTTAGGAGTCCCTGGTTTGTCAATTAGAGGTGGGACTCCGTCACCTCCAAAGGTCCGAGGCATTTTGGTCTGATTGTTGCCAGCATCATATTTAAAGTACCAGGGAAGCAGGTTGCTAGCCTTACTTGCCCCGAGTCCCATTGGGTTTTACCGCTAACGGCTGAGGGACTAACCGGTGGATTTGGTAGTCTTTTCCGTATGAGCACAAAGGTGACCACGACTCAGAATATGTCCGAGACGCCCAGCCTTATTCCAAAGTAACTGGTATCCCGACTGTCGGGACCACTTACTTGGCCACTCGTACGTTGCCTGTGGTTCATGAACTAGGACATGACTACAGGAACCCACACCATGAACCACTTAAGCCGCCGATAAATATACAAAAAATAGGTTTTAAGCTAAAACACATTAGGGAGTATAATCTGTAACTAAGTTATCTCAGCAAAAAGCTTTTAAACTCCAAAAAAGTTACAGCAAAGGCGATTTTAGCTGAAAGATGGAAACATGAAAATATGGAAAATGAATTCGAGAAAATACTGAAATATCAGAATCACAATAAGAAATGTGGTAACATGCTCCGAATTGTTTTCAAAAGAATGGGTATTGGATAGAAACTGGATTCCTAGTAGAGAGGGAATGGGTTGAGTTCACGTTCCCAACCTCACCTGCAAGTCGCACATGAAAAATAAATCAGTAGTACAGCAGATACAAGAATATGACGGCAAACATCTGGTGTCTGATACGAAGGAAGATCTTGAACTCCCCAAGGATGCGTTTAGAAGGCTGGAACTGACAAACATAACAAGGCAGTGAAGGACTTTGCGATGTCGCTGTTCGGGACTGCTCCTCTGTCCACGTAATTTACTCTGGAAGGAACACACGTCAAGGATTTGCTGAATGATTAATTTGGGTCTGGGAAATGATGAGGAACCTCAGGCTGCAGAAGAAGAAAATGTGCGTGCTGAACTGCCGCCAGCTGAAGGTGCGGATTTGTGCTACTGCTAAAGACTGAATATGATTCCTCATTCTTTGAATGTTGTAATTTATGACTGCAATTATCTGTCACCTCATTTGTCATTTCTTTCTTTTTGTCCAACAACACAAATCATGGCAGTGGGTTTTCCATTTTCCATTGTAAAGTATGTGAGGAGAAACATTGGTTTTTTATCAGAATAACAAAGTCGATTGGGAAAAATTCAATTTTTATACATATAATAATTATAAACTAGAACTGCAGTGACAATTATCGTAAAAACAAAGCAATTTTCGCGACATCTTGCGAAACAAATGAAAACGGGCGTTTGCAATAAATCCGTAGAAAAACATGCCCCATTAACATTTACGAAAATGTTCCTGATAATTTTGAGGCAAACCAGTCATACTGAATCATGTCTCGGAATATTGGTGACGATGATTGATGGAGAATTATAGAATGAATTTTGATGCAATCTTCCCGGGAATTATTTCACGATTCTCCTGTTACAATGCGCTGCAGTTGTGCAAGCGCTTTACGAAATTTTTAACTTGCCTGTAAACGTAAACATCACAAGGTTGCACCAAAGAAATGCATTTTTGAGGTATGACTTCTAGAGACCAAGTTGGCATATTTTCGTCATCTTGAAAAATTGCATCATATGTCTCCGGAATCGTTTGAACTCCCCAAGTCAATGAGAAGTAAATATTTACTCTCCCCGACGAAAGATTTTATATATTTGCGGAGAAAATCCATGTATAAAACTGTTGTTCCTTTCCCGGACTGCGATGATGTTACGATGACGTTCGTATAAGTATTGCCATAGCCATCTATTAATTAGTGAATACGAGGTCCGAAATGACCGGTCGCTTCTTGTAAGCATATGAAGACATGTGGGAGCAGTTTTCCGGATAATGTTATTGAATATTGTGCGGTGTACGAATGCGTCACTTCATTCAAATCCGACTTTTTCACGAAAACTGTTTTACTTACTTTTTCAGTGAGATTGATATTGGTATCCTAAAACAATAGTATTTTTAATATTAAACAATATTCGAATGTGTATGTAAATATCTTTTTCTATAATTAAATTTGAATTGATGTATTTTACATCGGTAAAAACATTTTGTACGCACAAAACATGTATTTACCTGTTGGGTCAGTATGTATCGCATAATCCTCGTCGTGGTATTGAGGGATTAACCGGCACGTCTGCCGACGAAAGGCCTCCGCAGACGCCTGGATGGCCTCCATTGACGCCGCCTCTTTTTTCGAAACCAGTTTCGTGAGCTTGCGTTGTGAAATTCTGTGCTTCTGTTTAAATGCCGTGACCTATCGATCAGACGCCTTGAATTTGAAATCGACGAATTGTGCAGCCGCAGCCAATGTCCATTGCCTTAAATTTTTTGTCGCAACTTGCTGATATTGCTGTCTTGCTTCCACAAAATTCACGACTTTGTGGGCAAAGGGAATCATGTCACTTTTAAATCTTTTCGGTGACGGTTTATATTCGTCTGGAGACGAATCATTTTGTGGCACTTCGAAATGTCGGTCGTTCTCCTCACATTCTTCACAATCCTCTTGAGCGTGAATTAATTCCTCTTCAGTTATGAATGTTTTTGCACCCAAAAGTTCCAGTGTATTATTATAAAGTTCTCCGGCCAATAACATAGCATCGTGAGAGATTTCTTCCGAAGATGTCGATGCAATTAAAATATTTTCCGTCGACAGCTTTTCATAATACATCACTGCGCCCTTCAATCGTAATTTTGATAGGTCCCTATGAACGGATTCTTCAGGAATTTCTTCTCCTATTCCAGATGAGCCAGCAACTTCTTCAGTCGACGTGTTTAACCGCGGATCGGAATAACACGTCGAAATTTGAAACGGGCATGTCTGTTCACGACGAAGTCGAAAAACAAACTGCCGTTTACTTCTCACGGCTCGCGCACAGTCCTATGCCCAGATGGCCGTTACAATCCCAAGGGGGCCCTTACAAAGCCCCTCTAAACCTCGAAACCCCATGAAACGAAATAGAATAACGAGCACGAATATTTTTCAGAATGAAAACTTTACATTCTTGAGCTAAAATAGTGTAAGTTTGAGAAACTTTTTGAATAATTGGTGGAATAACAAAAGAAAAAATCAGAAGAAAAAGAACCCAAGGCCTCTGGCATAAGAGTCCGAGCCCTAACCATTTTTTAAAATTGGTCATAACATTCCACAGTAGTACATAATTATCAACTAACATTTAAAAGTAATAAAACAAACGAAAATTAATTACAGGTTCCTTGACATTTTAGAAGAAATCAAGGCCTAAACCAGATAGTGATGTTCGTCACTTGATCGTATTTGGTTTTCAAAGATCAAATTGTCTCTCGTTTCTTCATGTTCTGAATCGCATAATCGAAAATGGAGTTCACATGACGCTTCTTCTGAGGAAGTTGGCGTATGTATCATAGTAATTATTTATGCGTAGTAGCTTGTGATGCTGATCGGAGATTAACGTCCAACAATCTCCTTTGCTCCTTTCTTTACTGGACAGCAGGTAAAATACCGCGTGTCCCTTCAACCAGTTGACGGCATTTTTCTTTGAGGTGGGGTATAATTCTTTTTCCGGGTATAAAAGGCACGTTGGCGTTATCAAATACGGCGGTTTTCTCTGCATAGTTGCTAATTTTTTTCTGATTGACAACCATATATTATCTGCATTTCCACAGACAAATTGATGTTCATCTCTGTCAATCAGGTTGCAAGTGGTACGCGAAAGGGAATAAGCCAGATGAATGGAATGTAGTCTGGAGTTCGTAGAAAATTTCCTATTCACAAAATAATACCACAATGACTAGGCGAAACGGCGGCTCGGCACTGGACCAACATTTTATACTCATAAGGCACCTGAGAAACTTTGGATCGATTTTTCTCGGGATTTTCCGAGTAGTGCGTTCTAATATTTTAACCACGTGAGGTGTTAGGGGTCCACGCAAAATTTCGGACAAATCCCCGACCCCGTGGTCGTGCCGTCTCCTTGTGAGTTGTGGTGGGGAGGTGGCTGACCTCCACGTGACCTGCGTTTACGTTTAGTGATTGTGCTGTCTCCTCTTCGTTTATTGCTCTCACGTCAAACGAAAACAAAATTGATTTCTGTGGCCGCGAGCTATCAAGCGAAGTAAAATACACTGATGAGAGTACAGTAGACTAAAATATGTTGTTAGTTTCAGATTTTATTTTATTTCCACCTTCCTGACAGTCGGGCCTTAATCGCCTTGCAGAACAATACTTATTTGGCTTTTATTAATCTTCCTCGCTGAGGCAGTGAAGTTATTTTTTTAAATCCACATTATTGGTTAGTTTCAGCTGTTTGCTGCATCTCAAAAGTGCACGTTTTCATCCAACCAATTATTATGTTACTAGCACCTGCAAACACGATTTAAGTTTTGACAGAAACTTGTCCAGTTTTTAGGTATAATCTACCCTGGTTGCTTACATGCTTCAGTACTCTCCCCATAAAATTCAGCAGGAATGCAATTATGCGAGACGAAATGCAATTTCGAAACCAAAGACGAGAGTATGTTCGATATCTGGTCTTTGGGTTTACACAAATTTGTGAATAGACCCGAAATATTATGAGCCTAGAATCGCAAATGGAGAGACATCCTGCAGAAATCTGCGCACTATACCGTGTTGCCCGTTCGTGGTTGGTTGGTTGGTTGGTTGGTTGGTTGGTTGGTTGGTTGGTTGGTTGGTTGGTTGGTTGGTTGGTTGGTTCGTTGGTTTTGGGGAAGGAGACCAGACAGCGTGGTCATCGGTCTCATCGGATTAGGGAAGGAAGTGGCCGTGCCCTTTCAGAGGAACCATCCCGGCATTAGCCTGGAGTGATTTAGGGAAATCACGGAAAACCTAAATCAGGATGGCCGGACGCGAGATTGAACCGTCGTCCTCCCGAATGCGAGTCCAGTGTCTAGCCACTGCGCCACCCCGCTCGGTGCCCGTTCGTGCAGCTGCCCCTTGACGTGATCTCATTTCGGCGATAACAGAACCAAGTCAGCAGCACGCCTTAGGTAGCCAAGGTGGCCAGTGACTGTCGATGTGGACCAACAGAGAAACGTTTCCAACAGGTTGTAATCGACCTCCATGGAATCGGAATTTTCCATTAGTGTGCAAAGGCCTACATAAAGACACAGTCATGAACCAATGCTCTGTCCAGACGGGTGTTCATTTGGAATGATTCTTGTGATGGTCGGGGCTAGGTTCTCACATAAGGCAATCAATTTAAGAAGTACAAACAGCACATCTTCACCTCTGGTGACGGCATTCGAAAAATGTAGTGTTGCACTGTGGTTGCAAACGGACATAAGAGACGTCACTTTGCTACTTGTTGCGCGAGAGTCCTTATAGGTTGGGCCATGGCGGAGGCCTAATCATGCCAGGTTGAAAGCCAGTCACCAGTAAGCTTTCTTACGCGAGAGTGTTTTTTGATGAATGTGCCACTCATCGTGCAAGATCACTGGGCAGCTGATTCTTATTTTATTTCGGCATGAGATGTGGAAAATATCGGTGCTGGACTGAGATTCGAACTCGGATCTCCCTTTTCGTCACGTCTGATGATGGCTTTGTGTTGATACTTTCCACCGTTCGCCGCGCGGTCTGCGCGGCTGCCCCCGTCGGAGGTTCGAGTCCTCCCTCTGGGATGGGCGTGTGTGTCGTCCTTAGCGTAAGTTAGTTTTAAGTTAGATGATGTGGCGGAGGGTACCGTGAGTACCTCTATCTGTTCTCCCTTCTATTCCAGTCTCGTATTGTTCGTGGAAAGAAGGATTGTCGGTATGCCTCTGTGTGCGCTCTAATCTCTCTGATTTTATACTCACCGTCTCTTCACGAGACGTAGGATGGAGCAATATACTGTTTGACTCCTCGGTGAAGGTATGTTCTCGAAACTCCGACAAAAGTCCGTGCTGAACTACTGAGCGTCTCTCCTGCAGAGTCTTCCACTGGAGTGTACCTATCATTTCCGTAACGCTTTCGCGATTACTAAATGATCCTGTAACGAAGCGCGCTGCTCTCCGTTGGATCTTCTCTCTCTCTTCTATCAACCCTATCTGGTACGGATCCCACATTGCTCACCAGTATTCGAGCAGTGGGCGAACAAGCGTACTGTAACCTACTTCCTTTGTTTTCGGAATGCGTTTCCTTAGGATTCATCCAATGAATCTGTCTGGCATCTGCTTTACCGACGATCAACTTTATATGATCATTCCATTTTAAATCACTCCTAATGCGTACTCCCAGATAATTTATGGAATTAACTGCTTCCAGTTCCTGAGCTGCTATATTGTAGCTAAATAATATGGGATCTTTCTTTCTGTGTATTAGCAGCACATTACACTTGTCTACATTGAGATTCAATTGCCATTCCCTACACCATGCGTCAATTCGCTGCAGATCCTCCTGCATTTCAGTACAATTTTCCATCGTTCCAACCTCTCGACATACCACAGCATCATCCGCAAACAGCCTCAGTGAACTTCCGATGTCATCCACAAGGTCATTTATGTATATTGTGAACAGCAATGGTCCTATGACACTCCCCTGCGGCACACCTGAAATCACTCTTACTTCGGAAGACTTCTTTCCATTGAGAACGACATGCTGCGTTCTGTTATCTAGGAACTCTTCAGTCCAGTCACACAATTGGTCTGATAGTCCATATGCTCTTACTTTGTTCATTAAACGACTGTGAGGAACTGTATCGAACGCCTTGCGGATGTCAAGAAACACGGCATCTACCTGGGAACCCGTGTCTATGGCCCTCTGACTCTCGTGGACTTCTAGTTTCCAGAAAAGTCATTATACTCGAACATAATACGTGTTCCAAAATTCTACAACTGATCGACGTTAGGGATACTCGTCTATAGTTCTGCACATCTGTTGGACGTCCCTTCTTGAAAACCTGACCTGTGCCCTTTTCCAATCCTTTGGAACACTACGCTCTTCTAGAGACCTACGGTACACCGCTGCAAGAAGGGGGGCAAGTTCCTTCGCGTACTCTGTGTAAAATCGAACTGGTATCCCATCAGGTCCAGCGGCCTTTCCTCTTCTGAGCGATTTTAATTGTTTCTCTATCCCTCTGTCGTTTACTTCGATATCTACCATTTTGTCATCTGTGCGACAATCTAGAGAAGGAACTACAGTGCATTCTTCCTTTGTGAAACAGGTTTGGAAAAAGAGATTTAGTATTTCGGCCTTTAGTCTGTCATCCTCTGTTTCAGTACCATTTTGGGCCCAGAGTGTCTGGACATTTTGTTTTGATCCACCTACCGCTTTGACACAAGACCAAAATTTCTTAGGATTTTCTGCCAAGTCAGTACATAGAACTTTACTTTCGAATTCATTGAACGCCTCTCGCATGGCCCTCGTCACATTACATTTCGCTTCGCGTAATTTTTGTTTGTCTGCAAGGCGTTGGCTATGTTTGTGTTTGCTGTGAAGTTCCCTTTGTTTCCGCAGCAGTTTTCTAACTCGGTTGTTGTACCGCGGTGGCTCTTTCCCATTTGTTACGATCTTGCTTGGCACATACTCATCTAACGCATATTGTACGATGGTTTTGAACTTTGTCCACTGATCCTCAACACTGTCTGTACTTAAATCAAAACTTTTGTGTTGAGCTATTAGGTACTCTGAAATCTGCTTTTTGTCACTTTTGCTAAACAGAGAAATCTTTCTACCTTTTTTAATATTTCTATTTACGGCTGAAATCATCGATGCAGTAACCAGTTTATGGTAGTTGATTCCCTGTTCTGCGTTAACTGTTTCAAATAGTTCGGGTCTGTTTGTCACCAGAAGGTCTAATGTTATCGCCACGAGTCGGTTCTCTGTTTAACTGCTCAAGGTACTTTTCAGATAAAGCACTTAAAAATTTTCACTGGATTCTTTGTCCCTGCCACCCGTTATGAACGTTTGAGTCTCCCAGTCTATATGTGGCAAATTAAAATCTCCACCCAGAACTGTAACATGGTGGGGAAATCTACTCGAAATATTTTCCAAATTATCCTTCAGGTGCTCAGCCACAACAGCTGCTGAGCCAGGGTGCCTATAGAGACATCTAATTACCATGTCTGAGCCTGCATTAACCGTGACCTTCACCCAAATCATTTCACATTTCGGATCTCCGTCAATTTCCTTCGATACTATTGCACTTCTTATCGCTATAAACACGCCTCCCCCTTCACTGTCCAGCCTGTCTCTGCGGTATACATTCCAATCTGAGTTTAGAATTTCATTACTGTTTACATCTGGTTTCAGCCAACTTTCTGTCCCTAGTACTATGTGGGCATTGTGACAGTTTATTAATGAGAGCATTTCTGGGACCTTTCTATAGACGCTCCTGCAGTTTACTAATAGCTTATTAATATTGTTATTGCCCATTGCGTTTTGCCTACTACTACCTTGTCGCGTCTCAAGAAGGGTCTTGTCGGGCCTAGGGAGGGAATTCTCTAACCTAAAAAACCCACATGTGCACTCCACACATACTCCGCTACCCTTGTAGCCGCTTCCTGACGCCTGACCTATTCAGGGGGACCCTACGTTTCTCCACCCGATAGCGGAGGTCGAGAAATTTGCACCCCAGATCTCCGCAGAATCGTCTGAGCCTCTGGTTTAAGCCTTCCACTCGGCTCCAAACCAGAGGACCGCGATCGGTTCTGGGAACGACACTACAAATAGTTAGCTCAGATTCCACCCCGCGGGCGAGGCTTTCCGCCTTTACCAATTCCGCCAACCGCCTGTACGAACTGAGGACGACCTCTGAACCCAGACGGCAGGAGTCATTGGTGCCGACATGAGCAACAGTTTGCAGTCGGGTGCACCCAGTGCTCTCTATCGCCGCCGGCAGGGCCTCCTCCACATCTCGGGTGAGACCCCGCGGCAAGCAGACAGAGTGAACACTGGCGTTGTTCCCCGACCTTTCCGCTTTTTCCCGAAGCCTAACGTTGGAGCTCCCAACAACTAATAAACCCCTCCCCCCTGTGTGCCTGCTCGGACCTTGCTGAAGGAGCGGCCACATGTCCACTCACAGGCAGAGTGGGCGATGCCACACGGCCAGCCTCCACATTGACCCTCCGCCTCGTGCGCCGCGAACGCCGCTGAACCCGCCACTCCCCTTGGGGAGAGGGAGGCCCAACCGCGCCCGGTACCCACGAAGATGTCTCGACAGCAGGGACAGTGGGTGAAGCATGTAACACCTGGGGTGTACCAGACTCCCCACTGCCGCTACACTCCGAGGCAGAAGCCTGAAGACGGCTGACCGCGGCCATCAACACGCTCAGCTGTTCGCGAACAGTGGCCAGCTCCCCCTGCCTCTGTACACAGCAGTCACACATCCTATCCGTCCTAAGGAATCAATTTACTGTAGAGAGTTAATCAACTTTTAACTAGACTGCTAATCCAGTAAAGGCGGCTGATAGCTGACTAAACTGTGGTTACCAGACACTTCTTATAGAAAACAATGAAAAAAGCCCTACCTGTCTAAGGACTGTATTCAAAACACTAGCACTGCTGGCACTATGGCTGACTAAAGGGACACTCTGACTGTATTCAAAACAAACACGAAATCTATGGAACACTCGACAATTAAAGCTTCCTAAATGCAAAAACACACGAAAGAAGCAGTGACAAGTAAAAAAATACAGTTAATACTTAAATTAAGGTAGCTCGCTGCACAGCAGACGTGACGCAGACTGCAGTTACGACGACACTGACACTATGGCTCACTAAAGGGACTCTTGAGATCAGTTACTGCCCTGAATGGCGGTTACAGATAATGCATGAGGTGACTGGCCCGTATCGAACTACGGTGGGTAGAGGCAGATAAAGTATTCAAACTGTCCGTGAATATAGCGACATGGTAGCTGCGGCACATGTTGTCACGCTCGAGTGCGCCGTAATGTCGCTCGATTTCGGGAATGCTTTCGATAGGGAGAGTCACCAGTGGCTTCGTGAAACAATGGCCGTACTTGATTTTCTGCAATATTTTGTCAAGGTAATTGGTATAATGTTGAAGAACAGCAGTTTGCAAGTCATGATCAGTGAGTGGTCGGCTAACAAGGCAGCTCGCACTCAAGAGTTGTGTGCGACGAGAGGTGGTGCTGTGTGGAGGGCCTCGTTCGCCACTGGCGCTGAGGCCCTGCTAGCCGCTCTGCAGAAACAGCTACGAGGGCTGCACGCACACACACACACACATACCGCCAGAATATCGTGTGTAGGGCGTACACAGGTGACGTGGATGTAGTGATCGTTGGCGACAGCGACTGGGAGAAGGCACTGCAGGTCACCAGCAAATCCAAACTTGCATCAGGTTCAAAGCTAAGCAACACTAAACCACGCGAGACCTCAGTCCAAGTTCTGCCTCTGGACTACAGGTCTAACGTAAATCGTACTGCAGCTGCAAACTCTAAGAAAGGACTTGCCAGCGTGCCAGTTGGAGTCAAAGAAGATAGAGAAGACATGACGACATCCAAAGGCCACACTTTGCACATATGTACATGGTCTCTAAAGTCAACTGTGTGGCACAAGTTTTACCCATTCCACATGAAAGAGCAGCAAGATTTCTGTCAGCTTTGCGCCATTTTGTAACTCGTGGTAATATTTTTAAGATAAAGTTTGACACGTTGACCATCTCGGGCGGAAACGGGGGAATTAAATATCGCCGACTTTGGGAGAAAGTGAGAAACTATATTCGTGTGTAACACACACGAGATGCGGAAGAAGACACACACGCCCCTCACGCCGCACTTACCAGACGAAATTACTCCCACTGCTTCGAATCCACCCACAGATGTACGGCACGTCGCCAATGGCTTTTATCATTTTGAACAATTTTGATTCCAACTCAGTTATACTCAAACCAGAGTTGGCCGTCGAATATGGTAAAAGTCAAGAACATGTGCGTGGAATTAATGAGAAGCAAAAGCGGAAACGTGACTGTACAAAAGTAGCCGCACTACGGCTGGAGGGCCATCTGGACAAACATCGGCACCCCTCACCTACCAACAAGTGTGAAAACTACTCGGTAGAGGGCAGTAAACAGGAAAGTAGCAACCAAAGCGAAACTAGAGGCAGTCCACCTGGGTGGTCGGCAGCACGTGAGAGAATTACGACATGACAGCAGGCGAGGTTGGTACGCGCTCAAGTGAAGGACACCTGGTGAGTTATCGGACAATTGTTAGCCACAATAACACGAACTCTACTCCCAGTACCTTGCCTTCCAATTTTCTTGAATCGTAGCGACGTGCCGTGTGAATAAAGGAATGCTGTAAACTGGCTAAGAGGACAGACAACGCACCACCTGCCAGCAGAGGGAAGCGAGACGGGCGGACGCTGGGTGGGTCGCCGCACCCACGCCGGGCACGAGCGGGCCACGGGGCGGCGCGTGCGTCGCGGAGGCGGGAAACTGCGAGAGGAACTTCGCAACATGTTTCAGTACATACAGTTACGTGAAACAGTGTGCAAACTGAATAGAAAAAGGCGTAACGCAAGAACATCGTAATGTATCGTCCTTAAGCTCTTTTGTGTTAAACGGTGTTTCTTACTGACTTATTTATTTTTAAGGAAACAGAAATCTAATTTGAAATACATAGGTCAGAAGCACTCTATTTTGTGTTGAAGGAATCTCGGAGGAAAAGCTGGTCCTCACGACAGAACACGTGGTACTTTTTAGGACACTTTATTTCACTTCGTTCCGTATGTCGAAACTCCTTTTAGCCAGAAGCGACTGCGCTGATTTCTGCTGTTCTGCGTTACATTCATCGTCACCCGCTGTATCAGGAATCGCAGCACGGAGCTTCCAGCGCGTGCAGTGGTCAGTGATGGCAGAAGACCAGCTTTCCAAACGAGCCTCGGGAACTGAGGCATTGGGCGAGTTACAAGATGTTGAGAAATAAATCGGAAAGCAAACCATCGTGAACACAGCTTGGAAGGCGTCGCTCTCAGCTGAGTTAGTTTGTGTGCAGACACGGTCTTTCAGATGAAGTGCTAAAAATAAAAAAAATTAGAAATAAAAAAAATAAAAAATAATGCGCGAAAATAGCGCAGCGACTCGGTGACAGGTATGGGGGAGGCGTCGTGGCCAGACCTCGGAATGGTTAAAAAATTGAATGAAAGAAAAGGGGTTAAGGGCGCGAGTTTCTAGTCTGCGTGTACTGGATTCGAATACCGCAACTCGCATGAATTTTAATTCGTGGTAGTAGTTGCTAGTTAGGAAAAAGTTGAAATGATTCTTGTTACATATGCTGAAGGTCTGGGTTCGTTTCTCACATCCGGCAATCATTTATACCAAGCATAAGCAGCATCTCTCCCACCTCTGGTAGCCTGGAGGAGAGTCGCTACAGGTTGGGCCCTGACAGAGGCGGAAGTCACGCCGGGTCGAAACTCTGTCACCAGTCACCTTTCTTAAGCGATATTTTTTTTAAATCAATGAGCCAATTGCTGTACAAGGCCGCAGCGCACTTGACTCTTACTGTATTCGAGCCTGAGACGTGGAAAATATTGACGATGGACTGGAATTCGAACTCGGATCTCCCTTTTCGTCACGTTTGATCACTTTCAGATGATGCATTTCCACTGCTTCATTGTCTCCACTTGTCTGCAAAGTCATAAAGACGTTCACAAGAGACACATCCCTGGGTTCGAATCCTGGCATGTCACTTTAAGTTGCAACATGAGCTCAGCAAAATACATGTGAGAAATTATTCTGATTTTACCGATTCTCTGGGCTTTGTTAACAATAATGGTGGTACTGGTTTCGAGTCCCAAGTCAGACGGGCAGCTTTTCGTCCCTTTCGTGTCCCTTTCAAACATGCCACTCCTAGCTACTGGTGAAAGAGAGTAGTACAGTCGAGGTATCTTTGTATGTAGTCAACAACTGTGTGTCCAGGGTTCGATTGCTAGTCAGCAGAATATTTTCATAATCGTATTTACAATACAGAAATGCGCACATTTCGCTGCTAACGAAGTAAGTCATTATATAACGTCTACACGTGACTAGAGGTCCGTGTCGATAGGTGTTGGTTTCGAATGCCCATAACACAAAACACTTTCGTCTCCTGGTTTCAGTTTGTCATCTCATTGCTGGTTAAAAATGACGGTTTCTGGCGTTTCATTCTGCTTAGTTAACCATCCGATTAAGTGCTGCGTTCGAATCTCCGGGAAGCAAAACTTTATGGCAGATCATTTCAAGTTTCAACTTGGACACTCTTTGTTACTTGTGACTGAAACCATACTTGAGATATTTCGTCTTTACTTGCTGGATTGCATTCCCAGATAGTAGCGAAGTGAGAAAACTTTCGTCGTGTCATTTAAAGGAGGATGCTGCTTTCTGAGGTTTCATTTATTACAATAAATTTGAATATGTAAGCGTAATGGCTGTGTATTGTACTATAACACGATTCCTGGTATTTGCATTATCGAAGTGTCAGTTTGCATGTAAACCGATGATCACACAGAGCAGTTTTCTCTTGTGGGCTCATGTAGTGAACATTTTGTACAGGCAAAGACTGCATAGAACAACAACAACAAAGAATGAAAGAAAATTTCCGTTAACACAATTAATTAATGAAGTCCCCAGCAAGTATAAAATCTACGAAGCCAACAAAGCACAAGTGTAGCTGTTCTGTGTGTGGAAGTGTGATTCAACGTACACATCTGGCACAGTTCTTCTTCAATAAGACAAGAAATTTTAAATGTCATTTATACTGAAGTAGCCTAATTAAAGAAAATAGAAATACTATAATTACGCAAGAAAACCAGAATTACACTCTAATACAAGAAGACAAGCCAGATGCTTTGTTGACTGAACCTGTAATGACGCATTATTCAAGACATTGAAATAATGAGAAAAAAAGCGAGTTTTGTTACCTTCATATATATTGATGAAAAGCACTCTAATCATTACAATATCTCCATTAGAACAACATCTGCTGTCTAGCCCATCAAGCAACTGCATAAAACATGGAACAAGCACTCCCTACTAAAACATCTCAACACCGACTCGCTACTACCACACCTCAACAAGCACACTCCACCACGACCTCTCGACAAGAACTCTTTACTACGACATCTCAGCAAGCACTGACTACTGCCACATCTCGACAAGAACTGCCAGTGGAGGCGGCGGAATAAAACTCTTTGGTGCAATCTCTGGCGCTGTGGCTCAGTGTAGCCACCTTTCAACTTGCAGGAATGAGTGTGACAAAATGTGGTCATGAAATTCTTTCAGAGGTTGTATAATGCTATTTGTAATGGACGATGAATGAAGATTTTCTAATGCGGGAGATGGAACAGATTTGCTGTAATTTAATACATCCACACAACTGCGCACTGTTTTGTACTGTGGGAGGGGGAATACGGTAGGTTTGTTTCAGAACAGATTTGTATTCGCAGCAGTTGTTTCCTCGTGTGGCTGTTTTCCCCATTCTGTGTGTTGTGTGTTTGTAGCAGAGAGTGGCAGTTTGTGTGTTTTGTGCAGGAGCCTCTCTGCAGGGGAGAGGGGCAGGAGGCTGGTCCAGGCGGCTGAGGAGGGGCCAGTGGGGCAGCTGAGGGCGCTGATCGCCGCAGGGGCCGACGTGGGGGCGAGGGACGAGTGGAGGGGGTGGACCGCCCTGCACTGGGCAGCAGACAGGGCAGACGTCGAGGCGGCGAGGCTGCTGGTGGGGGCGGGTGCGGCGGTGGACGCCAGGGGTGACGGTGGGTGGACGCCGCTGCATCACGCGGCAGCCAATGGCCGCGCAGAAGTGGCGGCTGCGCTGCTCGTCGCGGGGGCCGACAGGGGGGCCACAACTCGTGGTGGGGAGACAGCGCTGGACTTCGCCAGGCAGTACAACCACAGGCGGCTGGTGGAGATGCTGTCATGAGGCAGGCAGTCCAGCGAACTCTGTGCAAAAAAAACAGGAACTGAAAGAGTTTGTAGGAGAGCAATATTCATAATTTTTTAAATAAAGATCCAAAAAACTCAATCCCATTGTGACTCACTAATTGCAGGCCTCCTCAAGTAACATACAGCACACACATACTCTAAGGAACGTTGTAGCAAAACCCGGACAACTCCAGATAACAGCAAAATAATTCAGGTAACAACGGACAATCCTTCTGTCAACAAGAATGTCTCGAGTACACTTCCAGAGTAAACATGGCAAAAGTCAACAGTTCATTGTGAACAAACACAACTGCTCTATAATATCTTATCGCTGAAAAGTATTTCATACCAGTCAGCAAGGTGCTGCATCAGACTATTCTAATTTGCAACATACCGAGATTAATGCTATATCAGTTGTATCACAAGAATTCTCGCTCCTGATACCAGACTCAATTTACTTCTCCATATTCAGCAAACATTCTACTCTACCGTACCTGTTGTGTTTAATAACAATGACATAGTAGTAGCGGTATTCACACCACATAATGCGACCATCATCTGGAACCATACAGTCAGTCTACATTGAACTAAACACAATCAGACCACAACATGACACGCATACAAAATGTGAAGGAAATCCTCTCTATCTGGTACTGTTGTCTCTACTTGACGTAAAAGATTGCAACGAGCAAAGTAATTCTAGTTGTATTGGAGACAGAACACCGGGGCCCGAGTTTCAGCACACGAAAGCAATTTCGCAACGACGCACACGAGTCTCCACACTCATCGGTCACAACGGCACAGCTGAGACGGTAACGCAAGTCGTGGAGCTACAGGTAAGAAAATTACACTTACCTTCACTCGTACATCGAGTAAATAAGTGTAGTGGAGAGTGTACGCCCGTCAACTCAGCTGCTGTCACCTCACTTCACTCCCTGCGGCCGCAGCTGACGCAGCTCGCCGCTCCCCGCCACTCCGTGGCTCCCGCCACAACTGTCAGCGGCCCCTCTGCTTGTGAGGCGCCAGCAGGCAAACGGCAGAACAGTCCGTGAGGCCGTCACTCACACTTCACTCACAAAGACTACTGACAAGGCGCAGACACAACATTGCCTTCACGAATCTTTTCAACAGTAAAATTTCTTCTCCGAGACCCTCGATATTAACGTCTACACTGTAGCAACATTCGTCGTTTCCCACAAGCTCTTGGACCGGAGAATCGTGTTCGCTTACGTAGTTCCACGGGAAACGGAATGTCTCCCCGTTGCGTGTGGCTGCACACGGTACAGTCAAGTTCCCTACAGCTGTGTAATAACGTGGCAAACATTTAGCTGAAAACTGTTCCTAGAGCTTTGGTTTAAATCGTCCCCTGATGCTTCATCAACAAAGCGTTTTCTTCTGCCTTGCCGTTTCTCTCCGTCATCAATCATTACATTCAGTTCAGGTGATATTCCAATATTTTCTGCTACTTCGCAACTTCCTGCGTAAATATTATCCCAACATTTCTCAGCTGATTTAATTCTTCCGCGAGACTCTTGTTAATACTACTTGAAACATATGTTTCTCTGGTTTGAAGTACAACTTTACGTATCTTTATTGCAGCCAATAATTTCAAATACTTCTGAATGCTCCTTAGTTCAATGTGTTGCTCTCGCAGTCGAGGTTATTAGCAAGTTCAACCGCCCATTGTAATCCAGGCAAATTCTCGGCAAATGGATGCGTGGCACCTACCCACACAGACCCTCTCGTTGCCGATATTTTCTTTTAAAACTTTCCATAGCTGCCACTTTCATTTTAAATGAGTTCCTTAGAAACAGCAGTTGTACTGGAGACAGAGGAGAAACGTCATGGGGAAGTATCGCAGTTAACTCGAGTGCTTCTTTTTGCCACGTCTTCCCCACATGTGGCACATGTAAGCTCACGTTTCGTTCCTCTGTGTGCAACTACGACTTCCATATCAGACACAATCTTACACGCCTCCGCCGTGATATTAAACGCTCTTTATGGAGGTAACAGAGAGCCATGTTATGCATCTCGCCGAAAGGTCGGGACGCGCCTGACGCTCTCCACCTGGTGTTGTCTGCTACCGCGGCTCACTGGAACGGCACAGCACGCTACAGCAGAGGGGAAACAGCCCAGAACTCCGTCCCCTTTCCTCGCATCGTCAAACACGCTGGAATTCACTGCTCATATCGCTCAACAACCGGACGCCAAATAGTCTGAAACGTGTTCCTGTTTAAACTCGTGTATGTAAATGTCTGGTTCGTATCTGAGAAACTGGTAAAATTTATGTTGATATGTAAATAGGTTAATCTCAGAGCAGGACAGCAAAACTGTTCTAAAACTAAATTTTGATGGGAAGTATGTGAAGCACACGCCACACGATGCGACATCCAGTCTAGCCACCACGTCAAACAATTCGCCTGCGAGAGAGCGTGGCGTTTTCGATGAAACTTACAAGTGCTATTTGATTGCAAACAAATGACACAGGTTTAAATCGTTGGCCCTGAATGTTGTTAATGTTTATCTTCAGCCTCGCAAAGAATCACTGTACCAGCAGTTTTACGGTAATTACAGAGCAAATGAACACAAAATTTTACGCATCCAACTTTGTATTAAAACTGTTTCAAAACTCACAAGGTAACACCTGTCTCAGATCATCTACCGATTTGAAACCTCTGAAGTGATGTACGTTCACAGATATATCCCGACAATTACACTATCTGACAGTGCGCAATGGTAATTAGAGATGTTGGCCTACCTCTGAGAACGGAAGGTTCGTTTCTTCTGCAACCTATTTACTATTAATACACTCCTGGAAATTGAAATAAGAACACCGTGAATTCATTGTCCCAGGAAGGGGAAACTTTATTGACACATTCCTGGGGTCAGATACATCACATGATCACACTGACAGAACCACAGGCACATAGACACAGGCAACAGAGCATGCACAATGTCGGCACTAATACTGTGTATATCCACCTTTCGCAGCAATGCAGGCTGCTATTCTCCCATGGAGACGATCGTAGAGATGCTGGATGTTGTCCTGTGGAACGGCTTGCCATGCCATTTCCACCTGGCGCCTCAGTTGGACCAGCGTTCGTGCTGGACGTGCAGACCGCGTGAGACGACGCTTCATCCAGTCCCAAACATGCTCAATGGGGGACAGATCCGGAGATCTTGCTGGTCAGGGTAGTTGACTTACACCTTCTAGAGCACGTTGGGTGGCACGGGATACATGCGGACGTGCATTGTCCTGTTGGAACAGCAAGTTCCCTTGCCGGTCTAGGAATGGTAGAACGATGGGTTCGATGACGGTTTGGATGTACCGTGCACTATTCAGTGTCCCCTCGACGATCACCAGTGGTGTACGGCCAGTGTAGGAGATCGCTCCCCACACCATGATGCCGGGTGTTGGCCCTGTGTGCCTCGGTCGTATGCAGTCCTGATTGTGGCGCTCACCTGCACGGCGCCAAACACGCATACGACCATCATTGGCACCAAGGCAGACGCGACTCTCATCGCTGAAGACGACACGTCTCCATTCGTCCCTCCATTCACGCCTGTCGCGACACCACTGGAGGCGGGCTGCACGATGTTGGGGCGTGAGCGGAAGACGGGCTAACGGTGTGCGGGACCGTGGCCCAGCTTCATGGAGACGGTTGCGAATGGTCCTCGCCGATACCCCAGGAGCAACAGTGTCCCTAATTTGCTGGGAAGTGGCGGTGCGGTCCCCTACTGCACTGCGTAGGATCCTACGGTCTTGGCGTGCATCCGTGCGTCGCTGCGGTCCGGTCCCAGGTCGACGGGCACGTGCACCTTCCGCCGACCACTGGCGACAACATCGATGTACTGTGGAGACCTCACGCCCCACGTGTTGAGCAATTCGGCGGTACGTCCACCCGGCCTCCCGCATGCCCACTATACGCCCTCGCTCAAAGTCCGTCAACTGCACATACGGTTCACGTCCACGCTGTCGCGGCATGCTACCAGTGTTAAAGACTGCGATGGAGCTCCGTATGCCACGGCAAACTGGCTGACACTGACGGCGGCGGTGCACAAATGCTGCGCAGCTAGCGCCATTCGGCGGCCAACACCGCGGTTCCTGGTGTGTCCGCTGTGCCGTGCGTGTGATCATTGCTTGTACAGCCCTCTCGCAGTGTCCGGAGCAAGTATGGTGGGTCTGACACACCGGTGTCAATGTGTTCTTTTTTCCATTTCCAGGAGTGTATAATGACAGAACTGTCAAAAACCAAAAAAGAGGAACTGAAGTTAACGACTGACAAATGAGAGGAAGGTTCCAAGTATAACTATGCTTCACTAATCCACAACAGCAACACACCCTTCCGTGAATTACTCACAACCACACATGTCAGCACACTCCCTGGTGCGACGCGCTTACATACTACGAGTAAAATACTTGAAACGACTCACCACGCAGGAACTGGAGAATTTATTGTGATTTCGCACGCTGCGTTGATAGCTACAGTGCTGTGCTATAAGGCAAAACACATTGCCCACCTTGGCACCATGATTGTTTACATCGTTTCATATTTGAAATATTTTGTGTTACGTTATTAGTTTTTGGGTAATTTCTACATTTCGTGTTTTTACTGATATGTCTGTAGTTGACAGCCTCCAGCTGTTCCAGCACAATATGTCTCCGGAACTGAGTCTGAATGCAGTGCTGCACGGCCCAGACCGTACATGAGAAAATCATTACGCAATATTATCAGCCCTGTATATGTTTACTTACAGCTGCACAGTAAAGGCTGATATTAGGAAAAATACTTTGTTTTTCTCGCATCTCCAGTTATAGAACAGTTCTTACAGGTAGCGACAATTTGTAGGAGACTAGAGAACAATCAGGTGAAGAAAGGTTCAACCGTAATTTCGAAAATGTAGTGTATTTCAAATGACGCAACGGATATCCAATTGTGCAAAAAATGTCTTAGAGCTGAAGTGGAAAAATAAACATAATCGGTGTTGAGCGCACCGCCATCGAAGAAAATGGAAAAATCTACAAAGTAATGGAGCTAAATAACTACAAATATTCCAAAGTTTAGTTTTCGACCTCTTTCCTTTGGCAGATTCTTAAAATACAATATTGTATGTATGTCTGTTTTCACCTCTGCAACTGAATGTAGCCCAGTCAACTGGTTGTTGTCCCATAACGAAACTGCGGAAGATCTTTTATGACGTGTTTTGGCCTACTAAATAATAATTTCGTGGTTGCTGCCCTGTAGCAGACTGGCTTAACAACGAGAGATCAAGAAAGCGTCAAAATTTTCACTCTCTTCTCAGATTTTCGTTCGTTTCACGAAGACTGCGTTTGTCGGAGTTGAAAACCCAGCACAAAATTAGAGTAGCCAAACTCTTCTACAAAACGCACCAATCAGGTCTGATTTTCTGACAGCGAGCGGTGACGGCGCTAGAGCGCGCTGAAGAACGGCGACTGCCGAAAATTCGGAACGCTCCTTTAACGGCCTTCGTCTGTTGTTCTCTGGTATTACGGCGCACTGCAACGGTACGGCACGCTTCAGCAGAGGGGAAACAGCCCAGAACTCCGTCTGCGTCTTCCCATCACCAAACACAACGGCATTCACCGCATACATTTGGCGATGAAACTAAAGTGATATCTTTTGAAACGTGTTCGTATTTATTTAAACTCGTCGTTTAAAGTGTCTGTCTGGTGTCTGAGAAATTATTGAAATTTATTTTGATACCGAAATATGTAAATCTCAGTGCAGAGCATCAGAAATGTGTAAAAATAAAATTTTGACAGAACACGCTACACGATGCGAAACCCAGGCTAGCCAGTACCTGAAACAATTGGCCTGCGAGAGCGCAGGCGGTTTTCAGTGTAATTTATATACGCTACTTGTCTACAAAACAAATGACTCAGATTAAAATGTTGGCCCTGGATACTGTTAATCTTTATCTTTACACTTGCAAACAATAACTGTACCAAAAGTGTTTTTGTATTTATAGTCCAAGTGAAGATAAAATTTAACAGATCTGAGTTTGTGTCAAACGGCTTAAAAAATTGACAAATAACACCTTTCTGAAACAATTTACCGATCTGAAACGTCTCAAATGGTGTGATATCTTCACAGATGCATTCTGGTGTGTGACGGAGGATACTCTGAGTACCACAGGTGTTTCAGCCTTTTCCTGTTCCAGTCGCCAATGTGTTGTACTCTCATAAAAAAGTTTGAAATCGAGTGAAAAACTTCACGTCCAAAAGAGTAAACAGCTTTCATAAGTTTTAGCTCAAAGTATCAGTTCCAATTACGATTAGCAGAAGTGCCGAGCGCATCCTCCACGTACTTCCGTTCAAAATTTAATTTTTGTACAGTTCTGTTGAACTCTATTGAGATTATGAAATTGCATTGTCCTCCTCTTCCAAAAAGCTGCTTCACAACTGTAGTGGACAAGGTTCATTCTGACGCTAGGCTTACTGTAACTCAGGAAGCAATCGAGAACGGAGCTGAAATTCTGCCGTTTCTGTTGACATGCTTCCCATGTATCAATGATTCGGAACGGAGGACTGTAGAATATTCGGTAAGTGAAAGGCCGTGGCAGGTTAGTCCTCAGGGACGGTGCGAGAAATATCTTCCGACTACTCGTCTGTTAAGAGCTCTGTCTGGTTTTTCGTCCTTTGGCGACAGACCGACGTTGGGCGGCCATTGCTCCCAGAATCCACTCAACTCGTGACGTGTTTATTACAACCGATCCAGCGCCGTCACGCATGCAGCACGCTATAATCTGGAGAACTTGGCCTTGAATTGTTCTCACTGTCTCAACACGGTATTAGTTAACTACAGCAGAGTCTGCGGAAAGTTCTCAGAACTAATCTCGCTTAAAAGCGGTAACAATGTCCACATAGTAGCAGGGACGGAAAGCTGGGTGAAACGCGAAGTCAGTAGCAACGAGATTCTAAATTCCGGTCGCAACGTAGGTCGTTAAGAGAGGTCGATCGCTGGTGTTTAAAGCAGTGAGAAGTAGGATTACATTAGAGAGATCAGTGGAGATCCCGAATGTAAAATAATTTGTATCGACAGAAGTGTTAAGGTTGGCTCAAATGTGGTAGTGAGATGCTTCCATAGACTCAGCGGCAACAGCGGCGCAACAGTTTGAGGGGAACCTGGAGAATGTTGCGCGTGAATTTGCTGGCCATTTTAGGTGGAAACTTTATCCTGCCATCTATACAGGGAGACAGGTGGCTAAAACTGGTGGTAGGGCCAGAAAATCATAATAAATTGATCCAAGTACTTTACCCAAAAACTACCCCGAGCCATTAGTCTGAGAACCGACTGGTGAAGATAACATCTTAGACCTGCCGGGAACAAAGAGACTCGAACTTTTCGAATCTGTTGGTGTAGAACTGGGAATCGGCGATCACACGGCCGTTACAGCATCACTGAGGATGACTGTAAACAGGAATACAAAGAAAGGTGGGAAGGTCGTTCTGCCTAGCAAGAGCGACGAGAAACAGGCTTCAGACTACCTGAGCAGTCAGCACTAAAATTCCCTCTGCAGCACAAACAGCGTGGGTGTCTGTGGGAGAAGTTGAAGAGCATCGTACAGTACGCTTTAGGATCACAGCGATGAGTTTAAGGCACCGATCTGCATACAAGTGCGCGTCGGCGCACGCCAGAACACGAGAGAACAGTACAGAAATGTCAGAGATCCGAATGTCATCAATGGAACTCGAGCCAAAGAAAGAGTTCTTTGTGGGAAGCGATCCACACCTGTAACATGCTGCGTTACTCTCTACGTGACGAAAACCTGCGTAAACATTCGGTCTGGTGGTTTAGGGAAAAACGTTTACGGCACTTTGATCCACTTACAAGTAGCTTCAGGGGGCGACATTTACGCTGCGGGGAAAGTCGTAGGTGGGGGCGCGACGCGGAATGCGGGCAGCGAATCCGGCCGAGGGCCGCGCATGCGCAGAAGCGGCGGGCGGGGCGGGAACAGGCGGTAGGGGCGCTGCGAGCAGAGAGAGGGGGGGGGGGGGGGGGGGGAGAGACCGGCCACGCGACGGGGAGGCCGGAAACAAATCGGGATTATCACTTAGCATATAAAATCTGCAACACTGTTTGGCGATTCGAGCTCCAGTTGTACTCAACAATTCAAAATTCAGCCGTGATCGCAGACACCAGCGTCCGGCTCGATGTTAATGTCACGATATTACAAAGATATTTTCTCCCGATCTACCAGTAATTTCGCCGTTGTATCTCAGCAGGTTACATCTACCTAATGGCCGTATACGGTGTACAAACACTAAACACTATTTCGACAACAGTTGTTTCACTTATGAGACAAAACGTCGCGTTATAAAATTTCTGCTCAAAACTTCAGCCATACGCAATGTCATAACAATAACAAACTACACAGTTACAAGTATGTGAAATACGGACATGTTTTCATTACTCGACGTATGTCGGTACAAAGTCCCCCTGATCTAACGCTGTCTCCAGCACACGGCAGGCCGAGTACACAGCCAGACCGCCCGACACACACACTGCCTGCTACTGCCGTGAAAGGAGGCAACACCCGTGCTGTCGGCAACAGACCTACAACGAATATGATTACAACGATACTACAGAAGTTGAGTGCATTTATCAAATTCACAGGTTCATTCAGATTTATGGCCCAAAGTACTTGAAAATTGACACAGAAAATAGGACACCCCCTTTCCATTTCTCATTCAAGTGCCGACACGAGATATTTCTGCATTATGGGAATTTTCCAAAAAGCGTGAGCGTCCAGTTTAGTGGCAGTATGAACTCCTGAATCAAATCGAGGGTGGAACGGAGTGGAGTACAGTAGAAACAGACCAACACTTCACCACCACTTACACACGTAACTTCATTACCGCATCCTACACAATGCAGGAAGGCCATCCTTGCATAAAATATTGCCCGGTTTCGGCCGACAGTTGTGAGTTCTGTATGTCTGGAGAGACGCCCACACGGCCGTACCTCTTTGAATACACCGATTCTCGTCCGCCGACCCTAGTTAAGCTACTCTGGATGGCGAGCGCCTGTTGGCTTTAGTCTTGTTCTTTCGCGTCCTCTCATATTTATACCCAACATTGCGGTAGTAACTGCATTACACATTTCGTACCACGTCGCACGCAATGTTCCACACCGTCGCCGTGGTGCTGGACACCCTGTGTAGAGGCGACACAGCGCACTCCTGTACCCAGCTGCCGGCTGTAGCGAGGTGTGAGAGGTTACGGCAAAACACACACCGTGTCCTCCAGAACTCAAAGTAGTGCCGTTAAGTCGATCTCACGTCGTACACAATTCGCGCCACGCCAACTGCTTACACGTTTCGTCATTTATCCACAGCCACAGCTACACAACGCCCAGCAAAGAATAAATCCGCACCATCACCTCATGAGCGTAATTCGTGTTAAAAAAATTATTCGCATTCAGTCTCGCCACCCAGGTCACAGGGAGTGCCGTGAATGTTTCGCAGCTTGCTACGGAGATTTAGGATTGGCGCCAACTGAATGCATCAAAATGAAACACGCATCAAAGGCAGACACCTGTAAGGACTGCGTGAAGAACAAAATTGTTGTCAACCTCTCAGATGAGCGTTTGAATAGTGCAGCATGTGGTTCGTTGGGACTGAAATGCTCGATAAAACCGACTGCTGGTTCTCCGAAGTGAAGAAATCGTAGGCAGTTACTCTCGTAAAGAAACGGCCAACGATAGTGACTTAGATGACCAGCAAATGTTTCCGAAATAAATTTGAGACTTAAAATTTCCATGCCGCAAGTACGGAAAGCGTTGGTGTATGGGATGAAAGAACGTGCTGAGAACTGGGTGGTAAGGAATGCTTACATACTGGTAGCCCTGGTGGAAAGCAATCCGATGAATAGGGAGATGCAGAATAACGTGAAATCCGGTCGTTAATAATCACGACGTTTAATGTACACACTTTAGACCTATTTCTATGAAGCAATAGAAAAGTCAATCAGTGACAGAAACACCATCTTGCATGACATGGTTTCTGATATTGCTAACGATATAAGGAGCGAAAGAATTTGTAGCTTCACCAAGCTGGACTATCCGTTCCCAAGACATCGCAGAAAATCACGTCTAGAAAGATAATAAAGAAGGTAGCGAGAAGAAGGTCTTAAAACTGTATAATTCAAATTTCGGTGTTAGTACGTTTCGTTTGATGGTAAAGAATACGATCGCTGTTCACAGTGACTCTACCGTGTACAATGAAACCAGTCCCTGAATTTGCGATAAAAGGACGCTTTCATTGAGAGGCGTTAAGAGGCGGATACAGGGTAATACACATTATCACTGTGGGTGGCTCAATGTCCATTGTTACCTGAGTCAATCGGCTGGAAAGTGCAGGACTTGTGCAAAGGTCAACGTCACCCACACACAAAGTAGTGATAGACTCATCGACATCTGGAAAAGTGGCAACATGAGTGTTGTTACAGTTGTAATGCGTCACGCTTTTCTTCCGCTTTCAGGAAGCATATCCATCTTCTTTGTAGATTTGTGTTTAGCTTAACAAAATGAAACTAAAAAGCTACCGCCATTCACAAGCAGAATTAACCATCGAAGTGTTGGCAGAAAACAGTTCCACTCTTCCGCTAAACAGCTACTTTGTACATTCCGCGTCATACGCTGATAAAAATTAAATTAAGTTCAGCCTGTGTCACATCTGTAACGGAAAAAACTATTTTCTATTTCTGGCGACAATTTTGTGGGGCCTTTCGTCTTGCTACGGCTGCTTACGTCCGTCTGAGCAGCTGCTAGGCAGCGCCAGGAAACAGGCGCCACTGCGCACGCGCGGCGGCGACTGCGTGGGAAGCCCGAGGTTCCTGTGAGCAGCTGCCAGCGCGTCCGTGCGGATGCGCAGAGCTGAATTCGCGTATGAGCAGTGCCTTCTCCCGCTCCTGGCTACTTGAAACGCGGCTGTTTCCCGTATGAGCAGCAGCAGCGAATAGGCAGATGCTACCCAGAAATTTTTTTTTAATAATGCCAGATTCGCGCATGCGCAGAGCAAGCTGAGTTACAGTGGGGGGTCATTCTCCACGTGACCCGTGTGTATGTTTCGTGATATTGCCGGTCTCTCTTCGTTTACAGCTTCCACATCAAATGAAAACAAAGCGGATTTGTGTCTGGCAGCCATCAAGTGAATTAATATACATTCTTATGATAATCAAAGACTAAAATAAGTCAGTAGTTTCAATTTTCTGATTATATATTATTTCGACGTTATTAACAATCAACCATTAATGTCTTAATGAAGCTATTTCTGTCAGTTCTGTGGACAAATTTGCTTCTATTAATTTTCCGGAAGTCTCGGAACCGAGGTGATCATTTTAACATATAGAACGTAATAGTAAAGATGTTAACCAGATGTAATTACTTACCGAATGAAAGAAGGACGTACTGATTTCTGTGTGTTTAAAAGCGTTCTTTCGGGCAGAGCATCTTCATTTTGCAAATAAAACACAGTTGTTGACAGAAAAAATAGTGGCAGCCAGAATAAAATCATAAATCTGCTGAAAAACAACAGGAGGACAATGGTATTAGTGCAGTTCATAAGGGAATATGTAGACAGCATTCGAGATAGCAGGATGTAATGTTAAAAATGTAGCCAGATGTAATTACTTACCAGAGTAAAGAAGGACGTAATCATTTCTCTACATTTGAAAGCCAGCTTTGCAGCAGCGCGTCTTCCCTTTGCAAATAAAACGCAGTCGATGGCAGAGTAAGTGGCGGTACCCATAAGATGCTCATTAACCTGCTGATAAAGAGAAGGCGAACAAACCCATTGCTACATTTCATACAGGAATCTGTAGACAGCATTCGAGGTTCCAGGATGTAATATTAAAATCGTTAGTAAGATGTAATCGCTTAGCAGATGAAAGACTGAAGTACTTATTTGGCCATATGTCAACGCCAGTTTTCCAGTAGCTCATCTTTATTTGGAGTTAAAACCCAGCAGGTGGCAGAGTAAATGGTGGCAGTCAGAACAGACAGCTTAACTTGCCGAGAAAGAGCAGGAGGACAAACCTGTCACTGAACAGGTCTACTGGGAGTCTGTTATTTGCACTTCTGGATTTTGTACGTACTACGTATGGCTAAGACGCTAAGAGACACTTCTGAATCGCTTATTATTCGCTCGCTGTCTTTGCTCAGAGCAGCTATGTCGCTGGAAGGTGTGTTCGTCTTTGTCATCGCTGCTGGGATAAAGGAAACATTTTTTTATTTGGTGGCACTGCAGTCGCAAGTAGTTAGATTCATTGTTGAATTAGACAGCCATGTGAAGGAAATTGAGATTTTTCATTAAAGATTGCTTAATTTTCACTGTAAGGGTTTTTTCATGTCTGTCAATTATTTTTCTAACAATTGTGAGAGTAAGCATTTGACATCAATGTTGTCCTTTTTCAATGTCAGTGCATGTTGTAACATAAATTTCATACAATTAATAATATATCAGATAATGTAAAAACAGTTTGTTAAAGGCATATTTCACCTAAGAGAGCATTGTGCACATCCTCGGTCCAAGTAATTTTTACTTAAAGGAGTCTCCCACTCAGTGGTGTGTACAACACGGTTTACTTGCTGGCTGGAGCATCGGCAGTAAGCTCTCAGCAACTGCAGTCAGAAATTCGCAACTGGCGTGCGCAGAGCAGCAAGCACTGCGTTTCCAAGCAACTACATTACGAGGTGAGACATTTCCATTTCACGATCTGTTTGCTACGAAAATGATCAGCGCACAGGGACCATTTCATGTACAACATTATTTGGCAGACCACTGAAGCACAGGGACAACTTTGTTTAGTTCAAGAGATTAACAGTACAGTTTCAGCAGAGCATTTCCATCGAGGAACAGGAAATTAACAGATTGGAGCTTTTTCCACGCACAAACAATACACAATGGTATACACAATTTTTCACCGACACATCTTTTGCTCTCGCCAATACAGGTGAAGAATCAAAGCCAAGGTAGACACTTGTGAAGCAGCAACAGACGAACCAAACAACACACTGAATGGGGCAGATATTTCAGCACACCGTTCATAGAATTCCTAATGATTCAACTTTGCTCTCGTCACATTTAGTTTTGAAGAATAAAAATCCGCCAGACAAAATAAAAGAACTTGTTTCTCTCCCCAAGTCACAATGTTTACGTCATCGTGAATTGATTGACATTGCAATTACTAATACAAAAAAGGCAGCTGAGGAAAGGAAAATGCTAATAAAGAAGGTAAGCCACAATAGAAAATTCAAAGTTGGACAAAAAGTTTTAGTTCGAGCGCACCCATTGTCTTCTAAAGCAAAGAACAGGTGTCAAATATTTCTAGTCCTGTATAACGGACGATTTCGGAGTCGACGAATCCCACTTCCGAACGTAGTACATCTTGAAACACTCAGAACGAAACTTTCCAGAGGTTTCCATCACCTCACCAATATAAAACCTTTCATTGTATAATTATTTGACTTTCTACTCTTCCTTGAGATGACTACACCATACTAATATACAACACTTATGTCCTGACAACACGTATTTCACTCTCTTATGACGTCAAGCGTTTGCGAGTAGCAGTTAACCTTTTTCTACAGGTTTTCTTTCACTGACATGTACGTGTACATGAAAATAACAATTTTGTCTCATCCAGTACTATAAGTACAAGCCACTTTGTATGTTAATTTTCACTGTCATTATTTTTATGTAATAGATACAACAGAGCACATATCACGTCATGCTCTAACATAACTCACCCCGATCTTTACATTACATCATTTTACAAGCAGAGATTACGTAAAAGAAGAGAGCAATAATTTTTTTCGTCAATGACAAAGGCATCACAGAACATAAAAGCAACACGAGAAACAATAAATCGAATTTTGCGCGTCGTAAAGCATTTTCTCTTGCAGGCTAACGTACAGAAGTATGCAACATCGGATTCCAGACAGTACTGATAAAACAGGTAGAGTATATATTTTTTCACAGGTATACCACGTACTGTCAGTAATCGGAGGAGATATTCAATTTAAGCGCCTTGCACTGAGATACTCAAACCCTGAGATATAACCAGGATTTCTTCATTCACTGTCAGAATTTTATTGTAGGTGTCGTATGTGAAGTGAAGACTTGAGGCTTCATTATAGATGAAGTATGTGTAGCAATGATTTATAGATTTTTATAATGAGAATACCATGAGATAATAGGAAGTGGGAATAGTGATCTTCTTATGATTATTATGCAGACGTTTATTATTTATGACATGAAGTGGCATATTGATGTTAGGTATCGTCACGGACTACACGATGATTTTCCTCTTGTTGCATGCTTTGTTGATTATGTTTTGGTGTGTATCTCTGACGAGTATTACTTTAATGGTTTGAGAGAAGCTGTTGCAAAACGATAATAGAAGGCTATGAATTTACAGGAAGATAAACTCATTGTTTCAAAAATATGCATTTTTTTGTGAACAGCAATGAGAAGGTTTGAAGACGCTTATTACGATGTACTTGTTTTGATGAATTTCTGACTTTGCTTGCGCTAGTGTATTTTTTTCTCAGTTACAGGAGAATACAATATCTCATTCTTTTTCGCCTCTAGATAATAGACTTCATCGGAAAGAGATAAATTCTTAATTGTTTTCGTTCTGCACCTTGACTTTACTTTTTCATAGATATTAAGTACTCTTCCTGATACCACTTAAATTTTGCATTTGGGGCAGTTATAAGTAATTGGCACGTGCATAGGTGAAGGTCTCGTGAACACATTTTCGTTTGCTTTATGTTTTGTGACTCAGAGGCAAAAGACAGATGTAATAATTTCTTTTTCTTTTCTCTACAGAAGTAAAATATTGTTCACATTTCATTCCTTTCCCTCCCTTTAGCCTGTATCCTTATGGGCATCTACTCGAGTATGTAAAAACATACACGCTGCAGAAATCAGTATTGTACGCTTGCATAACAACACGAGTGGGAGACGCATGCTCGTGTGAACAGTAAGAAGGCAGACGGCAATGTTTGCCTACTGATATTCTCACAACGCATTGTACGTGTAGTGGTTACTGTATTTTAATGTTTCTTTTCTCTCACAGCGTGAAACCGATTTCCATTATGATTATTCTGTCTGACATGTCACTGCCGACACAGCAGTGTATATTGTAATTTGAATATTCGTAAGAAATGCTTGTTATTGTTTGTTTTTTAATCTGAGAATTCACCATAATTTACGTAGTTTTAGATAAATGTAAAAGATTTATTTTCTTTGACTGTGTTGTAACAGGATACACGTACTTTGCGAAAACAGCACATCGATGGACTCGAGTAGAGATATTCTCTGCACTGTGAGACAGTTGGACGTATTATGGACGTTTTCCTTACGACGGCAAGCCAAATGGGTTATCGTGATTTTAGATGGGTTTAAGGGACATTTTGTTAAAGTGACGTGGAAGTACCTTTTGTGAGCGGTCTGGCTCTGAGTTGTCACAGGGTTCATTATGGACAGGTACAGCACCCACTGAGTCCGCCCTCAGCCGCCTCCCACACAGTCAGGGTGCGACGCTCTCACCTGGTCAGATATCACAGCGTTGTGAGTGAGTGCTGGAAGACACTCCAGCATGAGCTGCGTAGCGCACTGCGAACACTCGTGCCAGCAGCTTCGTGTACGAAAACCACGAAAAGACATTGCTTCGATACACATTTGCTACGACAAAAAGACGACGTAATCACAGCCAGTCTCACGACATTTTGTGCAGAATAACGACAAAGGAAAATGCCGTCAGTGTCATTTTTCCCACAATTAATGACTTTATAACTAGGGCACACAAATCTAGTGGACAATTTTCTTTAACTTGTGCACACTGCCTTCAAACGAAATGCAGCGCATTCTAAATACACCTGAGCACCAGTGTAATCAGCATTATATTTGGAGTGCAGCTGAGCGCGAAATGTGCGATGATTTTTGCAAATTAATTTATGAGCGACAGAGCACTGCTACTTACAAAACTTCTTTATAGTGCATATATACGCACTTAACATGTATATATTGCATATTCTGTTATCGCTATATATTTCTTTATAGTATACTATACCACTTCCTAGCTTACTACTATTTTCGTGTAATATTACGCAGACGAATTTTTCAGTACCATCTTTGACATGTGTAAACATCCTCGAGCAAAATTCTGGCTGGAGAGGCTGTGGGATAGCGAAATAGATTGTGAAATAAGTCTACTGTAAGTTTCTTCTTCTCCTTCTTCTTCTTCTTTCGAATAACCTATTTGGAGGGTACGATGAATCAACTTTGGCTACTCTTCATTGTATTAGATTTCCTTAGTTTCCAGATTTCCATCCTCCTTTTAGAGTGTTGTTCCCTTTCTTGTTGAGTCCACTCTCGTCTAGTTGTTTTCTTTTCCTCCTGAAATTCTGCCTTTTGTACTGACTTTCTGAAATGTATTCTGTTTTCTGTTGTGTGTATTGTAATTCCAGCGTTTTCCATGTCCTTTCCACTCTCTATGAACCATGCGGGTTTGGATTGGTAGCTACAGAGTAATGTGATTCTACGTTTGGTTAGTCTGTTGTTATCCATTCCGAAAATACCTCCAAAAAACTGTAGTCTTCTCTTCCACATTACATCACTTAGTTTTTCAGTTTTCAAGTACAGCACTCAGGTCTTAACCTATATTCAGCATTATCATCTCTTTTAGCTCCCAGTATTTTCCTTAAAACTCTTCTTCCGACCTTCTGTGAGTTTTTCATTTGCATTTCAGTACTTTATACGTACTATGTGTGTCTGAGACGCCAAACGACAATCTTGAGTCTGTTATTCTTCACGGGCAGTCTCTGGCCAGAGTCTGCCTGGCAGCGAGGAGCCCGGGAGTTGTGACGTCAGAGGGGTAGCGAGGCAGGCGCCGAGCAGCGGACTCGTGGCAGAGTAGGCGTGGAGGTGGCCGTGGGTGCGTCTGAGTTAAAGTGAACTGTGTCTGGATATTGTGAGACAGGGGGGGAAGATTTGACTAGTGATTTGGAATGAAATGAGATCAGGGAAGAGTATGAGGGGGAATGAAGGCAACATTACTTATTTAGTGACACCGCAGTCGCACGTAGCTAGATTCACTGCTGAATGAGACATCCACATCAGGGAACTTCAGGTTTTTCATTAAAGATTCTGTAATTTTCACTGTGAGCTGTTTTTCATGTTTATCGATTATCTGTCTAACGTTTGTGAGAGTTGGAGTTTGGTATGGGTGTCGTCCTTTGTCAGCGTTAATAAATGTTGTAATATGAACTGCATACGAGTAATAATATATCAGATAATTTAAAAAAAAAAGCTGGTTAAAGAGACATTTCATCTACGAGCATTGTCCACAACCTCGATCCAAGTCATTTTCATTTAAGGACTGCCTCACTCAGTGATGTGTGTGAAATAGTTTACTTGCTGTCTGGAGCATTGCACTGGACTCTCAGCAACTGTAGTCAGAAATTCGCAACTGGCTTGCAGAGAGCACCAAGCATTGCGTTTCCAAGCAGTTAAATTACGAGGTGAGATATTTTCATTTCACGATCTGTTTGTGTGCTACGAAAATTATCAGAGCACAGAGACCATTTCATGAACAGCATTATTTGGCAGATCATTAACGCATAGGAACAACTTAATTTAATCAAAGAGATTAATAGTAAAGTTCACATTTTTAGAACGATTATGCAACATGTCGCATTCTGGCAGACAATTATATTACGTTTCTCTCGTTATTGGAAATGCAGCGAAGGCTAAACAGGAAACTAGTACGAAATCTCAAATAAAATGAAAGCAATTATTTTAAAGGAAACTTTCAAAATTACATTTCACATAGGAATCTGTAGATATTATTTGACGTAGCAGAATGTAATATTAAAAATTTTAACCAGATCTAATTACTTAACATCCGATAGAAGGAAGTACTCATTTTTCTACATTTGAAAGCCAGATTTCGTGTAACGCATTTCATCTTCGCAAGAAAAAGGCTGTCGATTGCTGAGTAAATATTGGCAGTCAAAAGGAGGTCGTTAACCTGCTGATAAAGAAGAGGAGAACAACCCTATTACTACGTTTCGTACAATGCAAACCAGACGTTATTACTTACCAAACGAATCAAGGAAGTACTCATTTCCCTACCTCTTGAAGCTATTTTTTGAGTAGGGCATGCTCACTTTCCAAATAAAACGTACCCGATATAATAGTTCTTTTGGAGAAACGCTATTCAGAAAATTTAGGAAACAGGCATTCGACGCTGACAGCCGAACGATTCCAGTGCCACCAACAAGCATTGTTCGTAAGGTACACGAAAAGAGGATACGAGAAATTAAGGCTCATACAGAGGCATATGGAGAGTCGTTTTTGCCTCGCTCTGTCTGCGAGTGGAAGAGGAGAGTAACTGACAAGTAGTTGTACAGGGTACCCTCTGCCACGCACCATACGGTGGCTTCAGGGGTAGCTATGCAGATTTACTACATTTCTTATAGGAATCTGTAGATATCTTTTTCATCAAATGAAAGAAAGAAGTACTCATTTCTCTACCGCTCGAAGCCAGTTTTCGAGTATCGCATGTTCTGTCTGCAGACAAAAAGCAGCCGATGGGAGAGTAAATGGCGGCAGCCAGAAGACGCTTGGTAACCTGCTGTGGTAAATCAGTGGAGAACAACTCTGTTACTACATCTCATATATGAATCAGTAGAGAGCATTTGAGGTAGCAGAATATAATACACCCAATAGCCAAAGAAACTGGTACACCTGCCCAATGGCGTGTAGGGCCCCCGCGAGCACGCAGAAGTGCCGCAACACGACGTGGCATGGGCTCCACTAATGTCTGGAGTAGTACTGGAGGGACCTGACACCATGGATCCTGCACTGCTGTCCATAAACCCGTTAGAGTACGAGGGGGTGGAGATCTCTTCTGAACAGCACGTTGCAAGGCATCGCAGATATGCTCACTAAGGGGCGTTTGGTGCCCAGCGGAAGTGCTTAGAAGTGTGTTCCTGCAACCGCTCTGTAGCGATATTGGACGTGAGGGGTGTCGCACTGTCCTGCTGGAATTGCCCAAGTCCGTCGAAATGCACAATGGATGTGAATGGATGCAGGCGACAAGGCAGGACGCTTATGTATGTGTCACCTGTCAGAGTCGTATCTACAGGTATCAGCGGTTCCACGTTACTCCAACTGCACACGCCCCACACCTTTGCAGAGCCTCCACCAGATTGAAGAGTCCACTGCTGACACGCAGCGTCAATAGCTGTACACGTCAATCCACTCGATCAGTTTAAAAGAGACTCGTCGGATCAGGCAACATGTTTCGAGTCATCAACAGTCCAATGTCGGTGTTGACGGGCCCAGGCCAGGCGTAAAGGTTTGTGGGCCTTCGGCTCCAAATGCCCATATTATGATGACAAACTGAGAAGGTGGTTAAGATAGAACCCGGGGAAATATGTTATGTTGTGGCAAATCTCATCCTACGTGTTTGCTGCCAACATGAGAACTGCAATGAATTGATTTCAGACGACCGGTGTTTGGCCAAGGAATCTCGACGCCTTTTCAGGTGGTGACTTGCCACCAGCCGCGACGACTGGTATTCCGCAGCCACTCACAAGCCTTCAGCCGACCGTTCAGCAAAACCCACGCACTGACGCTCCCACTGACTCCCCCGACGCATCTCGTGGACTCGTGCAAGCTGACTGCAGCGCCAGATTACAAAATACTGAGCTGGAGCAAAGACGTCAGTGTTCTTTGACGCCTGACGCTCCAAATTCGTCCATAAGTAACTCCACTGGGTCAACCGTCCCTGGTTTTACCCCGGAAAATGTCACGCCAGTATCCAGAGCACCTGAGAGTGACGAGAAAGACAGGTCGAACCGCTATTGTCACATCATCTGCCTACGAGAATGAGGTACAACAAGAGACCAAGAAACCACTTAAGCTAAAGAATCTGAACAGAATAGAGCAGAGATCAGGCTGCTGGCTGGAGAAGAGAAGAAGAAACATATCTTCCCTTACAGGAGAGGAACACAAAAGAAAAACAAATTGACTCTACAGAAAATGAAACATCCGAAGACGACGAAGATGCGGCACGAACATATCGCAAGGAATTGTACTGGACTCCAACTGAGGGACGGATTGCCCGACAGAAGAGCAAACAGTGGGCTGGTGACTCGTGTGCTGGCACAGGCAGAGAGGACGGTGGCTCCCAGCTCACCTCTAAGACGTGTCATCGAAGAAACTTAAAAAAAAGAAGAGGAAATGTCGAGGTCCATTCCACCCTGTCTGGGGAGCGGAACGGCCTTGAAAACACTTACCTAGTTGGCTGGTACAAGAAAATAGTGTGTATTATTCTATTCCACTTTCGTTTGCGGAGTATACTACAAAAACGTACCGTCCCTAAGTTTCCGCACCTTGCTCCAGACGTGAGGGTCCCCCCCTGCCGCTGGAGCAGCTTCCCGGCTGCGCCCCCCGCGGACTCAGCCACGCCGTGCTCGCCCTACGAAGGCTTTCCTCACGAAGCAGCGCAGTACACCGGCGGCGCACAGCTGCGCACGAGGCGAACTTCGGTCCAAAGCTTCCAGTTCGACGGCCGCCGCAGCCGGCTGCTCCGTTCTCCATTTCTTGTCTTAATGTCCTCGTGTTGTGCACTCTACCTACACGCATCACTCACCCTTACAAACCCTCGTATGCCTCGAATGTAGAAGAAAGAGCACAGAACGTCGTTCGCTGTAATCCAGTAAACTCAACAATATTACTTTCCCTGTCTGTAAACATCAATCTACGTCCCACCCATTTTCATACAGGACATCTTGAAGATGGAAAACTCCTGAGAGAGAAAGAGTCTGTTGTCCTTGTGTTTTGCGGTAGTGGTCGTCTCTCCTACATCTCTTTCACCAACACGGAGTATTTCGCCACTGCCCATTTCGTATAGGGTTCCATTCGTAGTGCCGCTCTGTTAAGCTTCGTACAGAACACACTGCTCTGAAACCTAAGGTACTTTGCCTCACTTTTATCTACTCCGAATATAGCACAGAGACAGACAAGGCGTGGCACAAACACTGTAACGTAATATCAAGTACCCAACTAACACAGGGGTATCCAAACGTTTCCTCTGACGGAACTCTTCGAGAATGCTGGTACTTTTACGGAACGCCTTTTTTGTTTTGAATGTTAATGAAACTTTAAAAAATGAGAAGGATTTGTTTTATTCAGTGATTACTTCAATTTAAGTCATGACTAATAACACAGTAATCATAATAAAATGAAATAAAAATTAATATCGTCAAGGTGTTCACGAAAAAACTGGCCATGTTATAAACATTTTTTCGTGGAGCACATTTTCTGTCCTCGCGGAGCACCAATGTTCCACAGGACACAGATTGGGCAACCCTGCTCTAAGAAAATGCTCTGTGTTGAGTGCAGGGTGAAGGAGCACCGGTTAGTTTGAGACACACTGCGAATCTGTTTGTCATCCTCAGCAAACTAACAAAACACAGTTGCACAGGTGCGTCTAATTTTGGCTTCCAGAGTGAGATTTTCACTCTGCAGTGGAGTCAGCGCTGATATAAATCTTCCTGGCAGACTAAAACTGTATGCCAGACCGAGATCAAATCTCGGCACACAGTTTTAATCTGCCAGGAAGTTTAATTTTGACTTACTAAAGAAGACGCACCGTCTAAAATACAGGGGCGAAAAATTCATTAACTGGATAAAATTGGAGTAACATTTTTGCCAATACGTATACTGGGTAATATGGGACTAGTACCATCGCAGTAGCTGTTTTCAAATCGACAGTTCGCTTAACTTTTTTGTTATGACTGACAGTAATCATTGAATTACGTTCGCTACGAGACTGTTTTTCCCGTCCCGGGCTACTTATCGTTACAACGCACGAGCACTGTAACAGTGTGTGTGTGGGAGGGGGGAGGGAGGGAGGGAGGTTTTGGTGCTCGGTTCCTGTCTGAGCTGGCTGCATAGGGTTAACTGCCTTTGGATTACTTGGAACCGGCGGCCATTTGCGTAGCCATTCGACATCTGTCTTACTGCAGCTACGTTACAGTGTACTGTATTAAGAGAGGTGCGAACGACGACCCCGAGCTGGCGCCCAGGCAAGTTGTGCAATGCTATTAATTCGTTTTGCAGAAGATTTTAATTGGGATGAAACTAATGCACAGCTAATGGTGCCATTTGTAGTTGCACCGATAGCACTTTGTGTGCAATAACATGCAGAAAACACGTTTATCCGGGAATTTTTTGAAACGTGCAGCTTCTGTACTTTTAACTGGTATAAATAGGTTCAAATTTTGCACGAAGGTAGGTAAATGGCTAAAGTCAAAACGAGCCAAGATACTAGGTACACCTACTTTCAATTTTCATTTCTACGTGCGCCAGTTGCTACGACGTGCTATTTTAGGTGTCCACACGTGCACCTTTACATGTGTAAGTCAACGTGCGCGACCGATACGTGCCCGTGTAAACCCCGCTCAATGTACCACTCTGTACCTCCCGAGGTCTTTAGCAAACTAGAGAGAGACAAATACGGCGTAGTTTTTCAGTTAATGCCGATTTTTACTGCACTACACAGACTGCCTCTTGTGAAAACTGTGTTGCAAGTCATCACACACGACACTACCCGCTCTCATCCCTTATCGTCTTCAGGAGTGCAGGTTACTGTCCGCTTGGGGCGCTGCCGTCGCTGTGCATAAGGAAAACGGGCACCAGTGTGATGAGAGTAACATGTTAGTCTACACTGTGGTTGGACAACACGCAGCCGCTGCGACACGATATACACAAATACACGTCAGGTGTGTCGTAGGATCCTCAGTGCCTTCTGATCTTCCAGCAAACGGCCTCGCCGCAGTGGTAACACCGGTTCCCATCAGATCACATAAGTTAAGCGCTGTCGGGCTTGGCTGGCACCTGGCTGGGTCACTGTCCGGGTCTGCAGAGTGCTGTTGGCAGGCGGGGCGCACTCAGCCCTCGTGAGGCCAGTCGAGGAGCTACTCGAGTGAGAAGCAGCGACATAGGTCAGCAGAACTGGCAACAGCCTGGAGAGCGGTGTGCTCTCCACATGCCCATCCGTACCTGCATCCAGTAATGCCTGTGAGGCTCGGATGACACGGCGGCCGGTCGGAACCGTTGTGCCTTCAAAGCGTGTTCGGGCGGAGTCCTTTTTGTTCCCGTGGTCCGCAGATAAAACATCTTGACCACAAAAAATTTATCGCGAAACCATTTCTTAGAATAGCTGAATTCGTAAGAAATCACTCATCATTATTACAAGCATGTTGTATGAACATAATGTGTTCGCTTTTCTGCATCTACGAGAAATGGTCAGATGCAGGGGTGTCACGTAAGTTGGTGTGCCAAAGAGTCGGAAAGGTCGACAAACGCGGCTCTAACAAACAGTAAATCTTATTTATTCCTTTTCGGCATTTGTCACGGTTGTTTTGTAATAGACACCTGCATTAAAAGAGAATTCGAAGTTACTAGTTTTCTTTTAAAGAAATCGGTAACACGAGATTTGAATTTCAGTTCTCAGTGTCGACAAGGAAGTTTTCTCGGCGTAAAGGTAAGAATAATTCACCAGTCAGCAGGAGAGCGGAGACAGCTGTGATGGTAACCAGTCGCAGTTGCGAATTTTTGCGGTGTGAGTTACTCGCCTTCAGATCAGGTGGGAAATGAGCTGAAATGTTCGTATGTCGTTCGTGACATTTGTCTTACGCCATTTAACATGTATGAATCACATATGTGCTCGAAAAGCAGATAGTTTTTTAGCGTTTTGTCTCTCTCTCTGTTTCTCCCTGTTCCACAATAGTCAGTATACATTACAACCTTCATAGGCAGAACCGATACAGTAACTATTGATTGTCTTTCACAAACAATATAGAAAACTTTGATGTGTTGTCGTCAATGCCATAACAGCATGTCTTTCTAGTCATATCGATTGCCTTTTGTGGCTTGGGTTTTTCCGATATGCGAATCAGGAAATAAAAGGTACGAATTTGATGGCACCTACTTTGACGCTGACGACATTTTTATCTTCATCATACCTTCCGCGGCACACGAATGATCTGAATTCGAAAACGCTGTACTGAACGAATCGATAGCTGTGGTGCTGTGGTGTCGGGTTGGTGACAACCAGTTGGTGCAGCAGTGCCGCCAACTATATTGTGAAGCCTGAAATGACTCTGCCGGGCTACTGTTAGCGCTACAATATACCTGACAGACACAAACGCAGAAGGTGTCTCAGCAGGGACGTTCGATATTCGGGGATATTCCAGCGGCAATCATTCGAAACAAAAAAGCCTTAGCAAACGTGTGCTCTAAAGCACTTACCTTAAGAGCTGTGACCTCTTCTTCATCTTCGATACCGTGAAGCAAATCGCTTCTACGGCCAGCTCTTTACTTTCCGTATTTTGAGAGGAGCTGTAAATAGCGATCTAAAAATTTCAGTATGAGGGTGTTGCTGCAAAGAATATGAAAGCCAGCATGACTCCGATGCTTGTATGTAATCACCGACGTGTAAGGAAAGGCGTAGTGTGTTGATACAAACTAATGTATTATAGTGATAAGTGGATGTTTCGTTATGCTTCCTTTCGAACTGTTACCCAATAATTGTAATGTGTTACGTCTCAATCGAGCGGGTAGGTTAGACAATTTAAAAAGGTAAATGGATAAGTTAAAGTTAAATATAGTGGGAATTAGTGAAGTTCGGTGGCACGAGGAACAAGACTTCAGGTCAGGTGAATACAGGGTTATAAATACAAAATCAAATAGGGAGCAGGTTTAATAATGAATAAAAAAATAGGGGCGCGGGTAAGCTACTACAAACATTACAGTGAGCACATTATTGTAGCAAAGATAGACACTAAGCCCACGCCTACCACAGTAGTACAAGTTTATATGCCGACTAGCTCCGAAGATGACGAAGAGATTGATGAAATGTATGATGAGATAGAAGATGAAAATTTAATAGTCATAGGTGACTGGAATTCGATAGTAGGAAAAGGAAGAGAAGGGTAAGTAGTAGGTGAATATGGAATGGGGGTAAGGAATGAAAGAGGACCCCGCCTGGTAGAATTTCGCACAGATCATAACTTAATCATAGCTAACACTTGGTTCAAGAATCGTGAAAGAAAGTTGTATACATGGAACAGGCCTGGAGACACTGGACTGCTTCAGGTAGATTATATGATGGCAAGACAGAGATTTAGGAACCAGGTTTTAAATTGTAAGACATTTCCAGGAGCAGATGTGAACTCTGACCACAATCTATTGGTTATGAACTGTAGATTAAAACTAAACAAACTGCAAAAGGGTGGGCATTTAAGGAGATGGGACCTGGATAACCTGAAAGAATCAGAGGTTGTAGAGGGTTTCAGAGAGAGCGTTAGGTAACAATTGACAACAATGGGAGAAAGAAATACAGTAGAAGAAGAATGGGTAGCTTTGAGAGTTGAAATAGTAAAGGCAGCAGAGGATCAAGTAGATAAAAAGACGAGGGCTAGTAGAGATCCTTGGGTAACAGAAAATATAATGAATTTAATTGATGAAAGGAGAAAATATAAAAATACAGTAAATGAAACAGGCAAAAAGAAATACAAACGTCTCAAAAATGAGATCAACAGGAAGTGCAAAATGGCTAAGCAGGTATGGCTAGAGGACAAATGTAAGGATGTAGAGGCTTATCTCACTAAGGGGAAGATAGATACTACCTACAGTAAAATTAAAGAGAACTTTGGAGAAAAGAGAACCACTTGTATGAATATCAAGAGCTCAGATCGAAAACCAGTTCTAAGCAAAGAAGGGGATGCAGAAAAGTGGAAGGAGTATATAGAGGGTCAATACAAGGGTGATGTACTTGAGGACAATATTACGGAAATGGAAAAGGTCGTAGTTGAAGATGGAAAGGGAGACATGATACTGCGTGAAGAGTTTGACAGAGAACTAAAAGACCTAAGTCGAAACAAGGCCTGGGAGTAGACAACATTCCATTTGAACTATTGATGGTCTTGGGAGAGCAAGCCCTGACACAACTCTACCATCTGGTAATCAAGATGTATGAGACCGGCCTTCAAGACTTCAGACTTCAAGAAAAATATAATAATTCCAATCCCAAAGAAAGAATGTGTTGTCAGATGTGAAAATTACCGATCGATCAGCTTAATAAGTCATGGCTGCAAAATACTAACACGAATTCTTTACAGACGAATGGAAAAACTGGTAGGAGCTGACCTCGGGGAAGATCAGTTTGGATTCCATAGAAATGTTGGAACACGTGAGGCAATTCTGACCCTACGACTTACCTGAGAAGATAGATTAAGAAAAGGCAAACCTACGTTTCTAGCATTTGTAGACATAGTGAAAGCTTTTGACTATGTTGATTGGAATACTCTCTTTCAAATTCTGAAGGTGTCAGGGGTAAAATACAGGAAGCGAAAGGCTATTTATAATTTGTACAGAAACCAGATAGCAGTTATAAGAGTTATGGGGCATGAAACGGAAGCAGTGGGTGTAAAGGGAATGAGACAGGGTTGTAGCTTATCCCTGATGTTATTCAATCTGTATATTGAGCAAGCAGTAAAGGAAACAAAAGACAAATTTGGGGTAGGAATTAAAATCCATGGAGAAGAAATAAAAACTTTGAGGTTTTCCGATGACGTTGTAATTCTGTCAGAGACAGCAAAGGACCTGGAAGAGCAGTTGAGCGGTATGGACAGTGTCTTGAAAGGAGGATATAAGATGAACATCAACAAAAGCGAAACGAGGATAATGGAATGTAGTCGAATTAAATCATGTGATGCTGAGGAAATTAGATTAGGAAATGAGACACTTGAAGTAGTAAAAGACTTTTGCTATCTGGGGAGCAAAATAACTGATGATGATCGAAGTAGAGAGGGTATAAAAAGTAGACTGGCAATGGCAAGGAAAGCGTTTCTGAAGAAGAGAAATTTGTTAAGATCGAGTATTCATTTAAGTGTCAGGAAGTCGTTTCTGCAAGTATTTGTATGGAGTGTAGCCATGTATGGAAGTGAAACATGGACAATAAATAGTTAAGACAAGAAGAGAATAGAAGCTTTCGAAATGTGGTGCTACAGAAGAATGCTGAAGATCAGATGGGTAGATCACATAAGTAATGAGGAGGTACTGAACAGAATTGTGGAGAAGAGAAATTTGTGGCACAACTTGACTAGAATAAGGAATCGGTTGGTAGGACATGTTCTGAGGCATCAAGGGATCACCAATTTAGTATTGGAGGGCAGCGCGGTGGGTAAAAGTCGTAGAGGGAGTCGAAGATATGAATACACTAAGGAGATTCAGAAGGATGTAGGTTGCAGTGGGTACTGGGAGATGAGGAAGCTTGCACAGGATAGCTGCATGGAGGACTGCATCAAACAAGTCTCTGGACTGAAGACCACAACAACAACGCATAATACAATTCGTCGAGTAGAAGTGGATGAATTCAACAGCTGAATACAAACCGTGCGTTTTCGGCCATGGGTTTTTGTTCAAAATATTATGTACCCACTCCCCTCTGCAAATATTAGAAGTTTGTAACGGGAAATTCCGAACAACCTGTAGCTGGTGACATTGCCAGCGAGATATTGCTCATGTGTAGGCTGCTAGATGAACTCGTCGTCGGCGAACCTATCAGATAACAGGATACAGAAGTGTGTAAGAGGTCACAGGTAAGTGATGCTCACTGCTGTACTTTACATATCACTGAAATAAAACACAGCATTAATCAATGACGATCACAGCTCTTGAATGATAGTTCCGCCTTCTGACTGTACAGACTTCCTTGTCCTATATTAATATCATGGTTTTGTTCTTAAGTCATTATCACGTTCATTCGGTATAATTAGACATTGTTAAGTGAAGTCATCGATAAGATCTATTGAAATGGTTGTGCAGCATGCAGAAAATCCAAAATCGTCTAAATATATGACAAACAGGTAGCAAATATGTTTTCCAGTCATTAAATAATTGAGCCACAGAATGAACATTAGTACAGTAGTTACATGTGTGGGGAATTTGGTCTGAAAATATACTATGGGAGATACTGATTGACTGATGGCCAAAGATGAATAGCATGGGTTGTATGTCCCTGTACGATGACACGTGTTCACAGGAAGATCTTTGGAATAACTATGTTTTCTGTGAATACACTTACAAATACATCTTTGGAAGATCAGTGTTTTCTGTGTCTACAAGGTGTAAACAGCACTTCATAGCATGAAAATGTGACACTATGGCAAAAGGAATACCCACATCATACACAGGTTTAAATGAGAAACACGTCCATGTGTCGTACGTACCATACTACAGAAAATTACGAGAATTTGCCTTTGCCAAAGTCGACAGCGAAATGAATCAAAGTATCGGCAGCTCGAATTCGTGCAGTCTCTACTATTTCAGTTCTAGGGAGATGAGAAGCCAACATAACGTGACAGTATTGCACTGGTGTTAAGGATACGAATTTCATTGGCGCAAGGACGATAAAGACGCCTCATTTAATGATGCACAAACGGTAAAAAAGCAGTGAATAAATTCTAGTGTCCCGTTTCACCCTCGGCTTTGACCACAGAGTGAACATTCGGATGCACGGATTTGATTTTCGGGGCGGCGTAGGTCTGTCCGTAAAACGTCCCACAAAGTTGGAATGCCGCCATATCCTTAGTACCGACAGACTCCCTTCGTATGTGGTGTGTATTTGGGACAGGCGTTTTGTAGACGCCATAACAATTTGCATTCGATACCTGGAATAAATTCTTCTCTCAGCTTAGATGAGTAAAATGAACGGGCGTCGTCTCACTGCACCGTCACGTCAGCGTGTGTTTACACTGTCTGTCACGTCATGTAGCGTCAATTCCCTTAGTCTGTGTGAGAGTATAGTATTGCAACTGAGGAAACAAAGTTGTTAATGGCCAAAGCAAACCTCATAAGGTATGTTCTTGATCAGTTTCGTTTGTGCTAAGACGTGAAACAACATTTCAAAACGTCGACATATCTGTGCTGTTGGAAAGTGGGCATCTGTTCTGTTACTGTCAAACCTAAATGATTTTGTCGCTTTCGGATATCTCACACTGCTTGTGTAAAAACATCCAATGCAAAAAACCTGCAAGTCAGCATGAAACATTTACAATTTGCCACGAAAATAAAGCACAATAATAAAAGAAATATTAAGAAGATACAAAGCACAATATCCACTACCATAACACACGTGAGTGCGGCAAAATAGGTTAACTTACGATGTTAGCAGACGATGATACTGTCGACATTTTCTTCCCGAAAATCGTTGACCTGACGTGACGTGACGTGACGTGACGGTCTGTTGACGACTTGACTGAATGCCGCCATTTGAAATGCATTGTGCAACGTTTTGACGTGACGCAATGGCCAAGATGAACTGTTCTTAAAAAGAGTCATGCCGAGATCACGTGATAATTTCTGCTTAATGTTGACAACGTGAGCATCACGCAGTGCACACTCCAGAGATTTTTCTACTCTATGGCTTTGACCGACGTCTTATGTAAGTCACAGACGCTACATCTGAAGGCAATGAGGTTTATTCCTAAAGCAAAGAATGTATAGCAGAAAAGAAAGATAGTAGACATACATACAATAAAATTTCATAGCAGCTCACGCGAATTAAATAGGCACAAATTATATCGCAAAGAAATTGAGGTAAGAAAAAAGAAAGCAACAACATTAAAAACAAACAGGCATAAAATAATTCCAGAATGAGATTTTCACTCTGCAACGGAGTGTGCGCTGATATGAAACTTCCTGGCAGATTAAAACTGTGTGTCGGACCGAGACTCGAACTTTTTTTTTTTTTTTTGAACGTATATAGACTTTTATTTTCAAAATAACAATTTTCGTTTTACAATTACAGTTTGCGTTTTACTTGTAAAGACGAGACAATCCATTCTTTGCTTTTATTTTTCTGTTACTGTACTGTCCAGGTAATTATTTCATTTGGTGCTTTTTTTTGTATATATTTTTCGAGAGTCTGTCAGTCACATTTCGTTAGTTGTTTCTTGCACTGTTTATTGTTGCAGTTTAGCTTTTTCTGAGTCTTTGTACACTACATCTGTACGTGTGGCAGAATGGATTGGGAATAAGCATTGATTGAACGATCTAGTTATTTTCAGAGAAAAATTAGCAAAAAAAAGTTATTTTATGGAAAATTTACTCATTACTAGTTATGGTATTATTATTATTGTTATTATTTTTGTAGATATTTTGAGTTGTGGAAGTGCTCTATTCATTTTACAATAATGTTGAGTTATTACTATCTTCTTAGTACATCTTGTGTTAGAAAACAAGGGGGAGGCATTTTACGTTGGGTCTTGAAAACGAGACCTTAGTGGGACATGCACTAGCCATGAAATCAGTTTGACAGAAATATTAACGAGTGTATCAATTGTCCTCCTCACAGCTGTACCTCTGGCAGTACCTCGTCTCCTACCTTCCAAACTTCCTGTATTCGCAGGAGAGCTTCTGTTAAGTTTGGAAGGTAGGAGACGAGGTACTGGCAGAAGTAAAGATGTGAGGAGGGGGCGTGAGTCGTGCTTGGGTAGCTCAGTTGGTAGAGCACTTGTCCGCGAAAGACAAAGGTCCCGAGTTCGAGTCTCGGTCCGGCACACAGTTTTAATGTGCAAGTAAGTTTCATGCATTACATTAATTATTATCACAGTTTATGCAAGCAAGTGAAAGAACTATAGACGGCCTTTTAAGTCCGTAATATCACTCGTAGTAAACCCTTAATCTATATTTACACCTACAGGGATACTTTGCAAATTACACTTACGTGCCTGGCAAAGGGTTTCACGATAATCCTCTATTATTCCAGTCTCAAACAGCGTGCGGAAAAAACGAACACCTATATCCTTCTGAGCGAGCTCCGATTTCCTTATTTTATGATGATGATAGTTTCTTCCCGTGTAGGTCGGCGTCAAAAAATATTTTCGCATTCTGAGGCGAAAGTTGGTGATTGTAATTTCGTGATAAGTTTCTGCCGCAACGAAAAACGCCTATGTTTTAATGATGTCCGCTCCAAATCCTGTATCGTGTCAGTGACACTGTCTCCCCTGTTTCTCGATAATGCAAAATGTGCTGCTCTTCTTTGAACACTCTCGATGTAGTACGTTTATTCTGTCTGGTAGGGATCCCACACCGTACAGCAGCGCTCCAGAAGAGGACGGACAAGCGTGGTGTAGGCAGTCTCTCTAGTAGATTTGTGGCATCTTCAGCCAATGAAACGCAGTCTTTGGTTCACCTACCCACAACATTTCCTATGTGTGCTTCCCAATTAATGTTGTTCTTAATTGTGATTCTTAGGTGTTTAGTTGAATTTACAGCCTTTAAATTTGACTGATTTATCGTCTAACCGAAGTTTCACCGATTCCGTTTAGCACTCATGTGGAGAACCTCACACTTTTCATTATTTAGGGTCAACTGCCAATTTTCGCAACATACAGATATTTTTTCTAAATCGTTTTGCAAATTGGTTTTGATATTCTGATGACTTTACTAGATGGTAAATGACAGAATTATCTACAAACAAGCCGGTCGGCGTGGCCGAGCGGTTCTAGGCGCTTCAGTCTGGAAGCGCACGAGCGCTATGGTCGCAGGTTCGAATCCTGCCTCCGGCATGGATGTGTGTGATGTCCTTAGGTTAGTTAGGTTTAAGTAGTTCTACGTTCTAGGGGACTGATGACCTCTGAAGTTAAGCCCCATAGTGCTCAGAGCCCATCTACAAACAACCTCAGACGATTCATCAATTGTCTCCGAAATCGTTTATATAGATAAGGAAAAGCATTACCTTGGAAAAAGGTGGAAATCTTTTCCGTTTCAATCGATGAATTTACTCCAATTACTTCGAACTGTGGCCTCTGTGACAGGAAATGACGAATCCAGTCACAGTCCAGCCTGTGAGGACATTCCATAAGCACGCAATTTGACTAGAGGCCGCTTGTGAGGTACAGTGTCAAAGGCCTTGTTGTTGTTGTCGTCTTCAGTCCGGAGACTGGTTTGATGCAGCTCTCCATGCTACTCTATCCTGTGCAAGCTTCTTCATCTCCCAGTACTTACCGCAACCTACATCCTTCTGAATCTCCTTAGTGTATTCATCTCTTGGTCTCCCTCTACGATTTTTACCCTCCACGCTGCCCTCCAATACTAAATTGGTGATCCCTTGATGTCTCAGAACATGTCCTACCAACCGATCCCTTCTTCTAGTCAAGTTGTGCCACAAACTTCTCTTCTCCCCAATCCTATTCAATACCTCCTCATTAGTTATGTGGTCTACCCATCTAATCTTCAGCATTCTTCTGTAGCACCACATTTCGAAAGCTTCTATTCTCTTCTTGTCTAAACTATTTATTGTCCAAGTTTCACTTCCATACATGGCTACACTCCATACAAATACTTTGAGAAACGACTTCCTGACACTTAAATCAATACTCGATGTTAACAAATTTCTCTTCTTCAGAAACGGTTTCCTTGCCATTGCCAGTCTTCATTTGATATCCTCTCTACGTATCAATCTGAAATTTATGTCACATACTACAAATAGAGGAAGTCCTGTTTGGCTTCCATACCACAAAACACAATTGTTCTTTCCGTTAAATGGACAGCACCACTGTTCTCGTCAGAGGGCAGTTTGAGAAGAAATTTGAATGTTTGAGACAAAGTAGGAGTCGATTTTAGTGAACGTTTTATAAATGCTAAGTGTGTGTCTGTCATGGTTGATGCACGAAATCACGAAAGCTTAAAGTTATTACTGATTCTAGCTAGATATTATCCACGTACAAGTAGCTTCAGGGGCCGACAATTACGGCGAGGGGAAACTCGCAGGTGGGGGCGCGACGCGGAATGCGGGCAGCGAATCCGGCCCAGGGCCGCGCATGCGCAGAAGCAGTGGGCAGGGTGGGAACAGGCGGTAGGGCAGCACCCCCTGTAAAAGAAAGCCTGTCTACGTAGTGCGTGACGTCACAAGATGGCTACACACATAGTCCCTTCTTCAACAGTTTCACGGAACAGTACTTGTGAATAGTCGTTCGGCGAGTTTCGCGTCAGTTTACTATTATAGTGAATGGTGTTCCTGCGTTCGTGTACGTGATTTGGTTGTTTAGTTTCTGTGCACTAAACTGGTGATCTGTTTTTCTTGCCTGTGAAAATTTCGTTGCCTGCAAAATGCCGTATCGTTGTTGTGTGCCGAATTGTAGTGGAAATTACGATGGTGGACCAAAAGTAACCGTGTTTAAATTCCCAGAGGATGAAGCAACGAGGAAGAAATTGTTGTCAAGTATTCGCAGAGATAACTTCACTCCTTCTTCAAGTTCAAGATTAAGTATTTGTTTTGCTTATTTCTTAAAAGAGGTTAAGTGTGCTAACAAAGTATAGGCACTTATGCAGTAAGGAAGGTCAGCGACATTTTGACTAATATATCAGATCTTAACTGAATAAGTGCCGAAGAAAATAGCGTTTCGTTTTCTTGCCCTGGCAATTCTACAGTTTAGCTGGTATAGGTTATATGAATTCTGTATTCTGCAAGTTCAACCAGTATAGCCTAAGCACAGTCATACTTACGTAGTTAAATATCTCAGTATATCTTTATACTTACTGTTTATGCTGCCTGTTGTTAGGAATAAAAGTCGGTTTATAATTAAGTACGTGCACTTAAGATACAGACGACTTTCGATGTATTCTGCTTCTGTATTTAGTGTTTCTTTTTGCTGTAAAAGTCTTTAGGAAGTTGCCTGTTCAAAAACAAGTAATGTGGTGTACCCAGAAATTGAAAATGAAGTAAAAATAGTGTCTCAGTCGCTTGTTTTTAATAAATTATTGGTGGGAATTTGAAGTCATTGCAAGGAATGTTACTATTAGGGAATTTAGTAGGCTTTAGACTTAACAGTGAACCATAGACAGGAAAAATGAATGAGTACATGAATGGATTAACAGGCCATCACAAAATGCAAAGGGAGAAACTGTGAAAACATATAAAAAATACTTGTGGCTTTTACAAATTCTTACTTTCTGGGTGTGGAATTTCAGATACATGCCAGTGGCCTACACAGCTGTCTTATAGATACACAGCTAAAGTACTTGAAAGCAATTGTGTGCTCATGTTTAGCCTAATAGGTAGCACATAAGTGGCAATGTATTAGTTCATCATACTGTCAGTTTTTATGTAAGTTATGAACTGATATCAAAAGCAAAACAGTGTCTATCTGATAAAAAGCACTACCTTTAAGTATTTCATAGTTCTAAAGGTTACACAGTGTTGACAATTACTTTGTATTATTCTGTTACTGTGTCACAGTTGCTTCTATGGATTACACCTGTGTGAGTTTGGTGTCATCATGCTTTCTTGTGTCCGAGGTGTGTGTGTGGGGTGGGGGTGGGGGCGAATAGAGCAAGACATTAAGCAAAAATCCCACCCCTCTTGTGAATATATGAGCTTCAAGGCTAAATTATAAAAAAAATTGTCACTGTTATTGAATTATGCTACAAACATTAGTCAATGTTTGTAATTTTTGATCGGGAAAGTACTTTCTTCATTTCACCATCTCTTTAAGAGCTTGTTGCCATGACATGTAACTGCATGTGTTTTGATATTGTAGTGGTATTGTTTTATAGAGTTACTATGCCATGGCCACATTTATCACTCGAGTATTCTTCCGCATTTTAGTTGGGAGTCTATTTGTATTTTAGAACTAGAAACTAACTTTATATTCATAAATTGTTTTCACACTATTAATATTGTCATCACATTCAGTTGTAAGCACCTTTTTCATTTTTTATTCATTTTTAATTACAGGTATGTCATGTTCACTTCCACAAGGATGATGTTATTTGGGAAACACAAATTGTGGATGAAAGGACTGGTCAGTTATTAAGAACCCCCCTTCTCAAACCACGTTTGAGACCAGATGCAGTTCCATCACTACTCCCAAACTGTCCTTCCTACCTTTCAAAGGAAGAAAGTAGACGTGAAGGACCAGAGGAGAAAAAGCAAAGGCTTGAAAATGAGCAGTTAGCTGCAGTGTTACAATATAGTTTAGCATCACAGAAGGACTATGAAAACACTTTCAGCTTCAGTTCTTTAGAAGAGTTAATGTTGCATACGAAGGAAGTGGATTTGCCCAACGAGTGGAGTGTGATCGAAAAACACAGTGATTTTGTTTGTTTTTTAAAGATAATAAGAAATCCAGCACCATTAATCACACATTCTGTCGTTATAGATAGTAATTTAAATGTTTCATTGTTTAAGAAAGATGTACAAATTAAGACATTAGGAAAAAGATCTTTTCCTGTAATTGTAACCAATATCCATGAAATTGTCAGTGTACTGCAGGAGTTTTCAGACACAGATTGTGAGCACTCAGAAACTTCTATAGATAGTATTGTAGAGATAGTGAAAGACAGTCTAGGAGTGCTGAAAGACAGTTTACAGGAGAGTGAAAAGGAGATGGTAGACTTTATATATGAACAAGTTAATCTCATAAATGTAAAGAAATTTAATCATAGGTTTAGTTCTACATTTATGATACTGTGTTGTTTGCTATTTTCAATTTCATATCATGCTTACAATTTTTTACGTAGCAGCTCATTAATGAAAATGCCACATCCAAGCACTCTGCGTAGGATCTGCAGCAAATTTAATGTGAATCCATCTCACGAAAGGCTTGGGGGAAGTAATTTCCTGTCCTATGCAAGACAGAAATTTCAATACTTGAACAGCGATGATGTCAATGTTGTTTTGAGTGTAGATGAAATTCATCTAAATTCTTATTTGGAATATAAAGGAGGTAGTGTTTTGGGCATGTCATATAACTCTGAATGTGCTGCAAATTCAGCATTTGTATTTATGTTGCAGAGAGTCAAGTCTTTGTACAGGGATGTTGTTCACATTTTACCGGTGAAAACCATTTCATCTAATGCATTAGACGATGTGCTACTGGCCATAATAAATGGCCTTGAACTAATAGGTTATAGGGGTTTTTGTGTGGTAACTGACAACAACAATATCAATAGCAAAACCATGTCAATGTTTTCTCTGGATAAAGCTGTTAATATAGTTTTTAAACATCCATCTGATCCTAATCGCCCACTTTTCTTTTTAATTGATGCCATACACATTGTTAAATGCATAAGAAATGTGTGGCTGAACCAAAAAAATGATGGTAAAGATATGTTTTATCCTCAGTTTCCAGTTAGAAAAGAAGTGGAAGAAAATAAGTTTTCTGTAGCTTCTTTTAAAACACTGAAACAGATTTATGACATAGATTCCAGTTCTTTAGTAAAATATTGTCACACATTGTCTCTCAAATCACTTTGCCCTACATCATTAGAAAAACAGAGCATGAAACTAGTGCTGCAGATATTCAATCAACATGTGTCAGAGGGCCTTGAGGTAGCTAGTAATAAATTTGATTTGAGACATGCACCATCAACAGCAGAATACATTCGAATAATAACAAAATGGTTTGATGTCATGAATGTGAAATCAGTGTTTAAAGGGAAACACAAACAGAATCCTTATATGGATCTGTTGACAACTGATAGCGTTTCTATGCAATTTTTGCTAGATTTTCTAGACTGGCTTGATGTGTGGAACGCAAAAGGTTTGTCAAGTGGGCTTCTCACAAAAGAAACATTTTTTGCTATTCAGCATACAACATATGCCGTTGTAGAGATTGCTCGATACTGTACTGAAGAGCTAGGTATGAGCTATTTACTGACAGCCAAGCTACAAACAGATGTGCTTGCGCGGCGTTTTGGAAAGTATAGACAGCTTGCAGGTTCCCAATACAATGTTTCAGTGACACAAGTCTATGAAGCAGAAAAGAAGCTTCGAATTCAAAGTGTAATGCCTTTAGTTTTATGTTCTCCTTCCTATGGCAATATCACAGTAGGGGCCATAAAAAATTTTATGTTTTCTGAAGTTGAAGAAACAGACACATCAGACATAGAAGTCAGTGTAACTCAAGACGATGTTCTTTCAGTGAAAGATATTGCAACGTCTTTAACTTTCATTGCAGGCTACTGTGCTCATGCAGTGATTAAGAAGCTGAAATGTGAGAGTTGCCTTAATGAAATTGTGATTGAAAAGGAGTTGCCAATAAACGAACATTTTGGTTTGATACAGAGACTTGATCATGGAGGACTAAAATACCCATCAGACACTATTTTAAATATGATTGTCTACACTTATATTGTCATCAGCAAACTTCTCAAAGAACATGAAAGAGATTTTCTTGCCTGTACGAATCAACGTGCTATTGCCTGTGCAGTAGCACTTGCTACTCATCACGAAAATGACTTTTTATTATTTGATGGGGTATGCTGCAATGGACATTCATCCCAGGCAATAATGAAAAGTGTTGTTTGGGTTGGTGTCAATATATTTTTAAACAACTACTGTAAAAAGGTTAATGGAAAAAAAATTTCAAAAAACACTCAGCAAAAACTGCAAAGTTTTACAACATAACTTTGAAATCTTTATCTTAGATTCTTTTTAAATCATTAATACAAAACCTGTCATCAGTAATATTGCCACATCAACAAATGCCTCTTAAGCTGAACTAGTCAGGTTAATCTGAAACTAGTCAAACTTACCAAATTGCAACTTATGGCTGAGAGTTTGTATAAATATTTTAATATACAGCTGCTAACAGCTATCAACACTAACAGCCTAACGTGAAATTTTTATCAAAGAAATTAATCTTTAATATAAAGAATCTTACACTAATTCTTTCTCAGTTGAAGTTGGGTGGTGAATGATACATACAGGAGGGAGGGGAGGGGGTGTGGTAGGCACAGAGGACCAATAGTAATCTTTTTATAGTATGTGAAACCTAAAAATCAATTCGCTTGCTTTTCCGAGTATGACTTAAACCACTTCTTTGCTGCATGCCTTATTCATAGTATTTCTAATTTGTGTAATAAAGTTATGTGGCCCAACATGGCACATGCCTTTGACAATGACAGGACAATGCCATTTTGATCACCTTCCTTTATTATTTTGAGAAAAACTTACACAAACTGTGCTATAGCAGACTCCACTTTTTTTGCAAACAATGTTAGTTTGTTTTGGTGATAAATGGGAGACAAGAGCAAAATTGCTCTATAGTTCTCTACATTCTCTGCAACACTTTTCTTTGTATACTGAAGTTATTACTTTAGCTTGTGATAGATGTGAGAAATCTGCCAATTTGTAATGATTCATTAATTGTTACTGTTGAAAAAGCTACTATAGTATTTATGCATTCTTTAGGTAGACAAACTTCGATTTCACGTAGTGTTTGTGGTGTTCCTCTGTCTTCTACTACTGTCACTGTTATGAGTGCAGATGTGCATGCTGTGACAATTGCCTCTCTTTTTCTGAGTTTACTACTTTCTCTGCAGCTGTTATAACTGTTGTTCTCTCAACATTTTCTTATGTAGATCATGTTTGCATATATTTTACTACCAATACAAATGGAGAAGCTGGTAGGGGAGGGCTTTGCAGTACTTTCATGGCCTTCTTTGTGTATAATGATTGGCAGGTCTCCTTATCTAATAGTAATGTAATTGTGGAACAGCTCTCACTTCTGTTACAAGCACTATTGAGTGCCACTAATCCTCGGGTTGACTAATTACTGAGCTCTTTAAATAGATGCTTGCTCTGTGCCATAAAGTGCCTTCTTGTTAGCTCATCTTTGCTGAGGAGAAAAATATCTGAGGGGGACTCTCAGGTATGCCCTTCTGTTGGCTTTTTGAATATATTTGTTTATAAAAGAATATTAAAAAAGTTTAAGCCTGTCACAATTGCTTTTCACTCACCTAATCTAATTAATGTAACCAGATCATATTCCAACACCCCTTGACACATTTGTGCCACATAACATACACTTACAGTTGGTAATTACTTGCAATTTGCAGGGTGACCTAATATAATGTCTATATGCATCGCCATTTTTCTACTACAGTACTTTCATATGCATTCTTCCTACACAAAACTTTATGGTGCAGTGTTTTATTTGCATTCTTTTAGTGTCCCACTTAAAGACCTTCCATTACTACCCTGGAGATTATAAAATAGCAATTTAATAATTAATGTTGTTCAAAATTTATCATTATTATTCCTAAAATTATGAAACTTAAGTCTCAAGAATGTGGTTATTGTTAATGTTTGGCCTTGGTGTCCATAAGTCTTAATTATTTTGTCCCTACATAGTATTCATGCTGTACATCTATAATTTTCTATTGTGAACCACTATAATCTAAAATTTTTCTCATTCCATGTGTTAGTGATTGACAAGAGTGTATGGAAGATGAACAAAAGAAATAAATAAATTCATTCATACACAGAATTTTTTTACTTAATTTGCATTCATTCATATCAGCATGGTCAGTAGATGAAACTTGTTTTCCACTTTTAAACAATACAGGGTGATTCAAAAAGAATACCACAACTTTACGAATTTAAAACTCTGCAACGACAAAAGGCAGAGCTAAGCACTATCTGTCGGCGAATTAAGGGAGCTATAAAGTTTCATTTAGTTGTACATTTGTTCGCTTGAGGCGCTGTTGACTAGGCGTCAGCGTCAGTTGATGCTAAGATGGCGACCGCTCAACAGAAAGCTTTTTGTGTTATCGAGCACGGCAGAAGTGAATCGACGACAGTTGTTCAGCGTGCATTTCGAACGAAGTATGGTGTTAAACCTCCTGATAGGTGGTGTATTAAACGTTGGTATAAACAGTTTACGGAGGATGGGTGTTTGTGCAAAGGGAAAAGTTCTGGACGGCCAAGAACGAGTGATGAAAATGTAGCACGCATCCAGCAAGCATTTGTTCGCAGCCCAGGAAAATCGACTCGCAGAGCTAGCAGAGAGCTGCAAATTCCACAATCAACTGTATGGAGAGTCCTACGAAAAAGGTTAGTTATGAAACCTGAACGTCAACTACCCGAGGCAGCCCGTGACAGAGCACTTCATCACTGGCCTCCAAGAAGCCCTGATCCTACCCCCTGCGATTTTTTCTTATGGGGGTATGTTAAGGATATGGTGTTTTGGCCACCTCTCCCAGCCACCATTGATGATTTGAAACGAGAAATAACAGCAGCTATCCAAACTGTTACGCCTGATATGCTACAGAGAGTGTGGAACGAGTTGGAGTATTGGGTTGATATTGCTTGAGTGTCTGGAGGGGGCCATATTGAACATCTCTGAACTTGTTTTTGAGTGAAAAGAAAACCTTTTCGAATACTCTTTGTAATGATGTATAACAGAAGGTTATATTATGTTTCTTTCATTAAATGCACATTTTTAAAGTTGTGGTATTCTTTTTGAATCACCATGTATTACAAAGATTCTTTCCTCCGCTCTCCCAGTAATTTCCCAATTATGTCGCAGAACGTTACATCTGTGTAATGTCACTCTACTGTATGCTGGCACTATATATTAAATCGATAACAAACTCTGTTACAACTGATGCGCTAGACGATTTTATACATCACGGCACGTTTGGCGTCTTATTTCTGCATCAAGTCTCAACAACAGGAATGGAAACAGTGCCTGACTTGGAAACTATCATTAATATCGACCCAGTAATCAACTGAGGAACGACTATTCATTTAAGGGATAATTTTACTGTTAAAAATTTCCAACTCTGGCGCAGCGGAGAAGCAGTTGAATTTTCTGTCGGTGAGGCATTCATTTTAAATATTGACATGCCCTCAGGGACTGAGTTTACAAGGTGCATGATCGGATGTTTCTAATCAGCATGTCTCAACTCTCTCGGAAAATTCAAATTGAAGCATAATATGAGGTAGGGATTTTAATTGTGTGCTGGATCTGCAAACGAAATTATAACACTTAACAAATGTGCAGAACTACAGCAACTAATTTGTTGTTTTCGCTTAACCGAAATATGGCGCATTTTCCATTAAGATCAAAATGATTTTGCACCTTTTTGAAAGTGTGTTCTGATGCAGCTTTTCGAAGAGAAAATGCAGTCGAACTTCACAAACACTGTTTCTGATGTCACTAGGCCTTCTGCTAGTGGTAACAGCGACCCACACTGTCAACTTAAACAGACCAAAACAGAATTAATGCGCTTCAAAACATAGCAGATGGGAGCGTCAGATGTTAGGCAAGGTCTACAGGAAAAAGACTGAAGGACTTTCAAAACGAAAAACACAAAATGCAGAAGAGATCCATCCCTTCCATGTGTTCAGCATGAGAATGGCGATCGTCTTAACAGCGGAAACCGCTATAACTAGACACGTCCGCTCACCTTCTGTATAGCTTTCCGCCCACAGCCCGACTGTCCCTTCTGCATTGTCTTCCCCGTTACCGCAGGTTCAAACCTCACTCAGCTCGAAACACATCGAACGCCCACAAGTCGCAGTTGACAGTGATGACTTCAGACAATTTATCAGGTAATATGCAAAATACAAATTAACAACTCTATTGACATACAGTCAACAAAGATTTAGAAAACATCACTGTTGTGAAACACAGCAGGTTCGAATCCTGCCTCGGGCATGGATGTGTGTGATGTCCTTAGGTTAGTTAGGTTTAAGTAGTTCTACGTTCTAGGGGACCGATGACCTCAGTAGTTAAGTCCCATAGTGCTCAGAGCCATTTGAACCATTTTTTATATATTACAAATTATTCTTAACGACGCTCATTGTGTTACATTTTCTTTTTCTTTGACATTTGCATTGTATAAATTATATTCTCATCAACGTGGTAGTAACAAATTGTATGAAACCATTTTAACAATAGTTTAGCATTCAATTCGCTGTAACCACACAGAAATCTTTATATATTATGATCTTTATATTATTTAAGAAAAAAGCATTAACAACTGTATACCAATAAGACTGTTGTTGTTGTTGTGGTCTTCAGTCCTGAGACTGTTTTGATGCAGCTCTCCATGCTACTCTATCCTGTGCAAGCTTCTTCATCTCCCAGTACCTACTGCAGCCTACATCCTTCTGAATCTGCTTAGTGTATTCATCTCTTGGTCTCCCTCTGCGGTTTTTACCATCCACGCTGCCCTCCAATACTAAATTGGTGATCCCTTGATGCCTCAGAACATGTCCTACCAACCGATCCCTTCTTCTATTCAAGTTGTGCCACAAACTCCTCCTCTCCCCAATTCTGTTCAATACCTCCTCATTAGTTGTGTGATCTACCCATCTAATCTTCAGCATTCTTCTGTAGCACCACATTTCGAAAGCTTCTACTCTCTTCTTGTCCAAACTATTTATCGTCCATGTTTCACTTCCATACATGGCTACACTCCATACAAATACCTTCAGAAATGACTTCCTGACACTTAAATGAATACTCGATGTTAACAAATTTCTCTTCTTCAGAAACGCTTTCCTTGCCATTGCCAGCCTACATTTTATATCCTCTCTACTTCGACCATCATCAGTTATTTTGCTCCCCAGATAGCAAAACTCATTTACGACTTTAAGTGTCTCATATCCTAATCTAATTCCCTCAGCATCACATGACTTAATTCGACTGCAGTCCATTACCTTCGTTTTGCTTTTGTTGATGTTCATCTTATATCCTCCTTTCAAGACACTGTCCATTCCGTTCAACTGCTCTTCCAAGTCCTTTGCTGTCTCTGACAGAATTACAATGTCATCGCTGAACCTCAGAGTTTTTATTTCCTCTCCATGGGTTTTAATACCTACTGCGAATTTTTCTTTTCTTTCCTTTAATGTTTGCTCAATATACAGATTGAATAACATTATGGATAGGCTACAACCCTGTCTCACTCCCTTTCCACCCATTGCTTCCCTTTCGTGCCACTTGACTCTTATAACTGTCATCTGGTTTCTGTACAAATTGTAAATAGACTTTCGCTCCCTGTATTTTAACCCTGCCACATTGAGAATTTGAAAGAGAGTATTCCAGTCAATATTGTCAAAAGCTGTCTCTAAGTCTACAAATGGTAGAAACGTAGGTTCCTGTCAGAGAGGCCACAGCTATCCCTTAACTCACACCAAGTGTTGACTGCTACTAGCAGGTGATTTCAAATTGATTCCGTATTTCTAGATTTACAGAAGTCTTTTGACGCTTTACGTCACAGCTGACTTGAAATCAATTTGCGTGATTATCGAATATCGACTCAGATATGCGACTGTAATTTTTGATTTCCTATCAGAGAGGCCACAGTTTGTACTAATTGAGCGAAAGTCATCGAGTAAAACAGAAGTGATTTCTGGCGTTCCGCAAAGTAGTGTCATAGGCGCCCTGTTGTTCGTTATCTATATCAGCGATTTAGGAGACAACCGGAGCAGCTGTCTTAGGTTGTTTGCAGATGATGCTGTCGTTTATCGCACAGTAAAGGCATCAGAAGATCAAAACGATTTAGAAAAGACTTGTGTATGGTGCAAAAATTGGCAATTGACGCTAAATAATGAAAAGTGTGATATCATCGACATGAGTGGTGAAAGTATTCCGTTACACTTAGATTAGACGATAAATCAATCAAATCTGAAGGCCGTAGACACAACTAAATAACAATGAATTACAGTTACGTACAACTTAAATTGGAAAGAACGCAGAGCAAATATTATGACGAAAGCGAAAGAAAGATTGCTACTTACTCGTGGAAAACTTAGAAGACACAACACGTGTACGAAAGAGACTGCCTGCAATACGGCTGCCCGCCCTCTTTTGGAGTACTGCTAGCGGTGTGGGAGCCTTACCAGGTACGAGTGAAGGAGTACATCGAAGAAGTTGAAAGAAGGGCACCACGTTTTGTCTTATCTACAAATAGAGCAGACAGTGTCAGTGACATGGTACAGGGTTTGTGGTGGACATTACTGTAACAAAGGCGTTTCTCGCTGTGGCAGGAGCTTTACGCGAAATTTCAGTCGCCAACTTTCTCCTCCGACTGCGAAAATATTTTGTTCTCCTACATAGGGTGAAATGATAATCATAATAAAATAAGGGACATCAGAGGTCGCACGGAAAGATGTAGGCGTTCGTTTTCTCCGCCCTATGTTCGAGATGGAATAACAGAGAACTAATGTAAAGGTGGTTCGATGAGCCCTCTGCCAAGCACTTAAGTGTGGTTTGCATAGTATCCATGTAGACATGGATGTAGACGTGTGCCAAAATCAGTTTTATCAAACGTATTGGGACGTTATTGGAACCTGTTTTACAGGGAATGTGAATGAACTTATTGCTGCCACCCAAATTCAGAATCTCTTGGAGGAAATGATTATTTTTGTACCAAAGCAAACATGTAGTCATAGAGCCGGAGATCTTCGTCCAATAACTCTCCTAAATGCCGATTGCAAACTCGTTGTAAAAATCCTAGTATCGAAATTAAAACCTGCCATGCGTGAATGTATTAGCCGTCACCATAGACGCGGACCTGCACAGAGGAGCAGCTCCCAAGCCGCCTGTGCGTACACACGCGTGGTGCCACGCACAGCAGCGGCGCGTGACCCAGCCGCCGTACTTACGCTAGACTCCCATTTGTTTACTGATAGAGTCAGATACAAACAGCTACGTTAATCCTCGCGCACACACTGGGGTTTTGCGATCGATTTACTCGAGAGCAGCACAAGAGACAAGAGGCAGGCAAGTGCTTCAGAAAATTAACAGTTGGTGCAAAGAAAACAAATTAAAAATAGCTCCCAACAAAACTGTATGTTTGCTGCCCAGAGGGACGCTGCAGAGGAATCCAAGTCTAAAATTAGACAATACAAGCAAGCCACACGTTATCTCGGACTGCATCTAGACGAAAAACAGACTTTCAACCACCATATAAAATTGACAACCGAGAAAGCCTCCAAAATTATGCGACACTGAACAGAAATCAGTACAAATTACGTATTAAGACGATAAGGACCTACCACATTGCGATATTTGAATCCATAGCACGTCTCGCGTCCGTCGGTCGTCGTAATTTAATGTATATATTATTATTGTTATTATTATTTTTTTTTTATTGTTGCCGACTTACGTGGTGGGCCTTAATAAAAATGATATTTAAGTTGAGCAATGCAATAAACTTTTCATATAAATTTCCTCGGCTAGTCAGTTGACGTTAAAGCAAAAGATCTTTAGTTATTAATTACAATTGCGGCCCACACACGCGCGAGAGTATTTTATTACCTCCGTTAACCATTGTATTGTAGTCAGAGTCCTGGCTCTGGGTCTCGGCTATGGTACTGAAAATAAGAATCTTAAAGCTAAGTATTTCTGCAACTTCGTGCGGCTGTGGAGAAAAATTGATATTATGCTAATAGCGGGCGAGTTTTCAGCTTCCGTTAAATTTTCATAAGTTAATATCGCCACGTAATGGCGTCGTTGGCTGCATCGGCCGCTGCGATTGTTGAGCTGTAAATTACTTGAATGCAGGTTAATTCAAGGAAGGCGGACATGAAATCGGGATCACCTCTTACAAATTAAAAGTGCAAAATAAATTTAAATCAGTATATTATATGCTTAACTCATACAAATATGCTTACATTCGTCAGCACACGCAAGATGTCCCTCTAGACACATTCAAGACAAAGGAGGAAGTGAAGTCGACTAAAAAATTAACAAAAGAGCGTATCTTGTCGTCTCTTTAGATCATTCTGTCATAAATTATTTCTTTGCAATCTAAACCTACACAGAGAAATTATTATTTTACGGCTACATGATAAAAAAAATCTCTTACAAATTATGAATGTCTTCTTTATAAATATTGTCTTTTCGTAATATGGCACTGGGGACGCTATATTGCCCCCCGAAATGTTTATGTCATAAAAAATGTTCGTGTTTTTGACATAAATATTTCCTCTTTCATGTCCACCGTGTCCACACGCAGATTTTTCTTTCACAGTTTACATATGTCACATCGTATATTTAAAGCGTTAAATTACTGAGGTGTGTTGTCCACAAAGTGTAATACAGATGAGGTTCAAGGTATACAACCACGAGTTAGTCCGGAATATTTGAAGTCCCAGGGGTGTCAACTGTTCGCTCCCCATTTGGCGCGGCCGTAGGGAAACCTGGGGAAAACCTCGGCGGAGCGACAGACTAACTGCTTTGGTCACTTTCACTTAATTGTTTCTGGAATGTCATTGGAGTACAGGATGTGCATACAAATATTTTTGTTGCACTATGCAAAAAATGAGGTCATTAAAACAATTGATTGCGGTGTCGTTGATGATCTACGCCGCAACGTTTGGCTCGCGACGGCGTCGGTTGGTGTGTTCGGTGCTCGGCGTTCGCGGCGGCTGCGGAGAGGTCAACGCCCGCTCGACGCCAGCGTGTGTCTCGCCGTCGCGGAACGTCAGAATCAGCTGATCGGCTGCACCGTTGGCGATGCGCTTCTGTCTCGGCCGGGCGTGGCGGAGTGGGATGATATCCGCCCCCCGCTCTTGTTGGCAGGAGTCAGCTCTGCTACGCATCTCCGACGTAGTACATGAAACACACACACAACCAACGTAATATTTGTTTCCCGCTTCAGATGGTTACGCTAGTGGGAAAGGAGCATTTATTAGTGCGGCAGTTGTTGTTAAGTTTTCGCCAGTTTCCGAGTGTCAAGCTAGCACTGTCTTGCAGAAAACATGACATGGACCTTCTCCCGTGAATGCAGTTTTGATGCAATACTGTTTCCATTACACGTCAGTTTTTGTCTTGATAAAATTATTTATGTTTTCGCCGCACTCGCAGGCACTGGTGAGTGTCCCAATACGAGCTTAGCACAAACATTCGCCGTTTCTGCGGTCGCTGTTTTGCAACAGTCCACGCATCGCATTCCAATCTCGCATTATTGTGCTCACTGAAACTACAGTCTGTCCCAAAAATATTGACTGTGGGTTCACTTCACGTTAACAGTTCACATTTATAGGCAAATTCACAGTTTTTCGTGCGTAATATTGGCGTTTGGCGTCCTCACCGCTGTTGAACGTTCAATACTAGCACTTCACTGTCCATATCACAGTTTCACCTTCACAGTTTTTCACACTGCTTAAAGTAACTGTTTTGATTAGTTCACAAACACTAATGTATTTCATTCAGTCTGAACTGGATTTTGGCTAGTGCTGGATTTTACCAGTCTCTCGCACTAATTATCTCTTTTTATTTTCCACTTAGAGTCGTACTTGCCTTCAGATTTTTTGACTATACAATTGTATTTCCGTCTCATCTGAGGTAAGTCCCCATGTCATGTCTGCCCACTCATTGCGTACTTGCTCTCCAGAGCCAGGCTCGACTTTACAAAACCTTGCCTCTCGCATTATTGTACACATTTTATAATCTAGGCCTAGCGTGCAAGTTCCTAGATTAATGTTAGATTTGTGACTTTTGTTTGCACTACAAATTCGTGCAAATCTCTGCCTTAGCAGATGGCAATATATTTCAACAGTGCTTAGCGGTAGTCGCGTTTATTGATTTGCTTTGTACCTTGGGTGATGTACACCCTGCACTCACATTGTTAAGTAAATTATGATTGAGCATATTTCAAGATCGGTATAGACATAAATACATGAAACGACTTATACACTATAATATTGAATTTCATAAGTTGCATTACTACTACAGTTCAAAAATATTCATGACACACTAATGAAAAATTCTTTCATCATTACATGCTATTGAATTTTTTAAAAATATTTTTAAAGCATTTTTCAACATGAAATTTTTAACATATTCTTAAACCTACGTTCATTTTTTTCTTCAAAATGCAATTGCTTAAAAATACTATTATTCCTTAACATCTACAAAATTGAATCGCACTAATCTTGTGTGCCTCATTGTCTTTAAATATTACACTAAAATCGGAACATTTACACACACAAAAAATACACTATAAACTTAACCTACTACACACAAATGTAAACGTTGCTCTACTGAGCGAACTTCTTTAAGTCTTTGTAAGTATTTTTTCTTATTTCCTTGGTAACTGCCTCCTTATTTGACCACGGGATGGTGTAGTTTGCGTGACAGAAAGTATCGTGAGGTACCACTTCGATGTTATAGGTGTAGCCCTCGATAACACCGGGTTTTTCCGAAAGCACATTCTCGTAATCTGTAAGTAGCTGAGTCAATTCGTTTTGTTGTGCTTCAGTCAAATGTTCTGACTCCCTAACTTTCATGGCTATCAGTTTCCTTTTTTCCTCTTTGTCTTCAGTAATAAAATCTTTATAATATGCTTGTCTTGTACTTAAGTCAGAATATAAATTCATTACCTGTATTCCTTCGAATCTCGTTTGAAAGCTCCGGCAATATTTACCGTGCACTTCCCGTGTCCTCAACAACGGCAAAATTACACGTCTATCCTCATTCATAAGGCTTACTTCCCCGCACAAGAGGTCGATTTTTGCGTCCCTCTGGCGTAAAAATTCCATCCCCAGGATGCAAGCAACACCTAATCCCTTAACTACTAGGAACGAGCTTTTCATTGCTTCATTTCCTACCGTAAACTCGACTTGCACCTGGTGCTTTATGATATGAGATTGTGCACCTATTGCACCTGTAACACGACAATTCTTCACTGGCAATACTGGTATTCTATTATTTTGACTCAAGTACTTGTAAAAATTTGCACTCATGACATTGGTTGACGCACCGGTATCGACTATTATCTGTATTGGTGCTCCATACATATCTGCTTGCAATATAGCCTGCACAACACTTTTGTCGGTTCGGTTACATGTCTGCGGTATGTCTACAAGTTCCTTTTCTATTTTTGTTCCTTCATTGTATCTCAGCATACAAAGTTTATGGCTGTCATCTGTGAATGTGCCCTCACTACACCATCCTGCAGCCAACAACGGAGAGCGTATTGTGGCTGTCTTTAGTTTAACGGATGAGCATCAGTGGGTTGACAGTTGTCTGTCACTTCCACTAACCTCACATTGTGGTTCTGGTTGTTGTTGTTGCTACTGTTGGGTTGGCCGCCCTGCCTCCCCGATGGTGTATTTTGATATTGTGTATGGCTCTGGTTTTGTGGTGGTCGGTTGTAACTCCCTGACATGTTCTGTGACGGACCTGGGTTGGCGTTCCATTGTGGCGCTGTGTTTTGTTGCCACTGTGGTGTCGGTTCGTTACGACCACGCCACTGGTTTCGGTTGTTCCGCCATTGCGGATTGCCGTTACCATTATATCCATTACTCATGCGTCCATCATGATGTCTCTTTCGATTTTCACGATTATAGCCGTTGCCGTTATAACCATTGCCATTGTTTGTGCCTTGATTCTGTTGCCGGTGCTCTTGCCTATTCCCGTTACCATTTGGTACTAAGTTACTACCGTTACTGTGGCTGCTATTGTAATCGGCTTTGTGTTGATTATAGCCTGCATGGTTCCACTTGTTTTCGGTTTTCATATCTTCGATCAATAGGTCAACAGAATCCACTATTTCCATGAATTGTTGTATATCGTATTCCGGCACATTGATGAAATATCTTTTAATTTCACTGGGCAACTTCATTTTTATTAATCTGATTATATCACGATCGGACATTGGCTCGTCCCAGTACCTGGTTTTGTTTATATACTTTTCGAAATATTTGCGTAACGTTCCCATCTTAGGATTGTACATTTCTGGACTGTACACCTCCTTTCGTAGTCTTTCTTGGACGCTATCGGACCAGAATTTTTGCAAGAATGCACCTTCAAACTGTTGCATCGTTAGACATTTTTCGGACACGTCGGTGGCCCACAGTGCCGCGTCACCTTGAATAAAGGAGACCACGAACTGTATTCTTTGTCTTTCCGTCCATGTCCTGGGAAACACATTCCTGAAGCTCTTAATAAATACAACAGGGTGGACATTTCGTTTTTCGCTATTGAAGGGTTGGAATGTCCTGTGTTTTATTACATTGTCCTCTTTTTTGCATGTCTGATTGCTACATTCTGGGACATTCATCACTTCGTGATGTGCGCTGCACGGTATCGCATGTTGTTCGTGCTCATAATTCACATTAGGTTGCGGTTGCGCACTCGCACCCTGGCTACCGTCAGCGTTATTATAGTAATCAGTACGCGAAGTCGGATTCATGATCTGTCCGCCACTGTTTACATTGCTTTCCAACGCAGACAGTCTCCGCGCGACCTCCTGTTGCCAATTTGGCAACTCCGCTGTCACACGGGACTTGATCTGTGTTAATTCGGCACGTAGTGCGGCAGCGCTAGCGTCAATATTTACACTCGCGGCCGCAGTCGCTTGTTCTACAGCTGTTTTTACATCGCTTTCAATCTTTGCAGATATCTCGCGATCCTTTACTTCTAGCCATTCATTTAATTCTTTTTCTACTTTTTGAGCTTGCACTTCCAAATATGCGTCAATACTTTTCCGTGCATCTATCTCCACATTATCCACGCGGTTGGTTAAAGTCTGGACATTGTCTTCAAGCCTAGCCTGCGATATCTGTAATTTTTGCATCTCTCCGGCTAAGCTTTGCACAAGATCGGGTATTTCTTTGCACGCGTCCCGCATCTCGGCTAGTTCGCTTTGGATACTGTCGAGTTTTGCTTCACTGCGCTGCTCTTGCTCAATGAGCTTTTGCGTTAATTTTTTCTCCTGCTCATGGAACATCTGAGCCAGTTTTTCGTCTCTTTGTTTTTCCCTCTGTTCTGACATTCTTTCCTTTTCCCTTTCTTTCAGTTCTCTTTGTTGCTCTTGCTCATGGAGCATCTGAGCCAGTTTCTGATCTCTTTCCCTATCTCTTTCTTCTAACCTGCGCAGAAATTCTGCAAATGGGTCTGCAATCGGTGAGCATACTGGTGCCCCGCTTAATCTAGCACTCGATTGGCCCCCCTGCCCAGGCAGTGGAGTTGTTACTCTGTTCCCATTCTGCTGTGGAGCGTCATTCACCGTCCACAGATCCTCGCCCCCCGCTCCGGAAATTATGTTATCCGAGGCGGTGGCTTGGGATTCGTTTACGTATTGCAAATGATCCTCACTTTCCATATTAACAGAATTTTGTTCTTCTGGTACGGATGCTTTAGGTTGTCCTATCTTACCCATACTAAATTCACTTTAAGCCACTGACGAATCTTTAACACTGATACACACACGATTAATTATCCCCTCCAAAAATAAACACATAAATACACAAAACGAATAATTATCCCTCCAAAAATAAACACATAAATACACGAAACACCGAAGGTATCTCATGTGCACATGTGTTCGATATTCCGCACAGAGCTACACAGGATGCTTGCACAATAGGCCTTACCTTACTTATTTTTCTTTCTCGCAATCCTTTTTCTTTTCTACACTTTTTCCTCTCCAGATCTCCTCAGGGTGTGGTTTTGTTGTTGTACATGTAAAAGAATTCATACAAGCATTAATATTTTACAACAACTAGACACATACATAATTACATTCATTACAATAGAATCATATTAATCGGGCCCCAAAGTTGCGGCGCCAATCTCGCGTCCGTCGGTCGTCGTAATTTAATGTATATATTATTATTGTTATTATTATTTTTTTTGATTGTGGCCGACTTACGTGGTGGGCCTTAATAAAAATGATATTTAAGTTGAGCAATGCAATAAACTTTTCATATAAATTTCCTCGGCTAGTCAGTTGACGTTAAAGCAAAAGATCTTTAGTTATTAATTACAATTGCGGCCCACACACGCGCGAGAGTATTTTCTTACCTCCGTTAACCATTGTATTGTAGTCAGAGTCCTGGCTCTGGGTCTCGGCTATGGTACTGAAAATAAGAATCTTAAAGCTAAGTATTTCTGCAACTTCGTGCGGCTGTGGAGAAAAATTGATATTATGCTAATAGCGGGCGAGTTTTCAGCTTCCGTTAAATTTTCATAAGTTAATATCGCCACGTAATGGCGTCGTTGGCTGCATCGGCCGCTGCGATTGTTGAGCTGTAAATTACTTGAATGCAGGTTAATTCAAGGAAGGCGGACATGAAATCGGGATCACCTCTTACAAATTAAAAGTGCAAAATAAATTTAAATCAGTATATTATATGCTTAACTCATACAAATATGCTTACATTCGTCAGCACACGCAAGATGTCCCTCTAGACACATTCAAGACAAAGGAGGAAGTGAAGTCGACTAAAAAATTAACAAAAGAGCGTATCTTGTCGTCTCTTTAGATCATTCTGTCATAAATTATTTCTTTGCAATCTAAACCTACACAGAGAAATTATTATTTTACGGCTACATGATAAAAAAAATCTCTTACAAATTATGAATGTCTTCTTTATAAATATTGTCTTTTCGTAATATGGCACTGGGGACGCTATACACGCTTCGCCGCAAGTGCTTGGGCTCAGAGACTGAACATGCAGACTAACAAGACAACTGCGAGACGAGGTCAACGTAGTGTACTCCTGAGAATGAACGGAGCCTCCAACACCACGTCACTGGGGGCACTTCGCGATGTGATTGGGACCTGCCCTGTAGACATAACAATACGTCACAGACCTGCACTTTGTTGGCGTAAGAGGGACAGGGTCGATAAAGTTACCGAAATTACGGGAGCCGACATTACGAACAAAACACAAATTAAACAATGGCGGATTCAGGCATGGCAGAGAGGGTGGGATGCATCCGACAAGGGTCGCCGAGTACACTCTTTTCTTTCCTGATGTACGCGAAAGACTACAACTGAAACACGTCGACCCAAGCCGGGGGATGGTCCATTTCCTGAGACGCCACGGGCAGTATCCGGTGCATTTGAGCTGTATGGGACCAACTGACGACGAAGTATCCGTATGCGGAGAAACTGGGACACCAGAACATGTCGCACTGCTGTGCAACACGCTAGCACAAGCGAGACCCGTACAGAACGACAATGACATCGCCAGAATGATACGTAATCCCGACGACTGGAACACAATAAACAGCGTAGCCGATATTGTATCGAACACTCTGCACGAAGAATACAAGCGCCAAAACCCATACGAAAGGAGGCGTAGGCAAGCTCGAACAACACAACGAAACATACTGGAGCACACGAACACGACCACAGATTCAGAAACCGAGCAAGGAACACTAAGCGAACATGACTGAGAAGGGATCGACATGTGAGGGACCAAAGCCAACAGTCTATGACACTGCATGCCACAACACTGTCACAAACAACACAAAAATCATGAAGCAAATAAACACCGGCACCAGATACTAAGACCGTAGTAATGAGGTAATGTCGCTTGGGAGGAGAAGGATCGAAGAACTTTTATTCAGAGGCTCCTCCTCCCCAATCACATCCTGCATAGCGTTTGAAGTATACTGCACACAAGCATTAATGTACTGCCGGTCTCAATGTGTGCAGGCAGAAGTATATTCTCTTCCGTATTCAAAACTATAATCAATGAATTTCATATACCAGAAATGTATTAAGTTATTTAAGGAATAATGCATTCAAGTAGCAGTCAACTATATACTGTTTCAACTAACAAGTTACAAACATAAGTGTATTTCTCATGTGAAGCTAAGATTCAAGTATTCCATGTATGAAGTGCTCGGTCAGCATTTAATCTGTATAATATGTGTAAACATACATTAGCGCAAACCATTTCAGATGAGAATAGCTTGGGGTTGTACTGAGACCTTCTCATGTCAAATAGATAGAAATAGGCCGTTACATCTACATCTACATCTACATCTACATCTATACTCCGCGAGCCACCTTACGGTGTGTGGCGGAGGGTACTTATTGTACCACTATCTGATCCCCCCTTCCCTGTTCCATTCACGAATTGTGCGTGGGAAGAACGACTGCTTGTAAGTCTCCGTATTTGCTCTAATTTCTCGGATCTTTTCGTTGTGATCATTACGCGAGATATATGTGGGCGGTAGTAATATGTTGCCCATCTCTTCCCGGAATGTGCTCTCTCGTAATTTCGATAATAAACCTCTCCGTATTGCGTAACGCCTTTCTTGAAGTGTCCGCCACTGGAGCTTGTTCAGCATCTCCGTAACGCTCTCGCGCTGACTAAATGTCCCCATGACGAATCGCGCTGCTTTTCGCTGGATCATGTCTATCTCTTCTATTAATCCAACCTGGTAAGGGTCCCATACTGATGAGCAATACTCAAGAATCGGACGAACAAGCGTTTTGTAAGCTACTTCTTTCGTCGATGAGTCACATTTTCTTAGAATTCTTCCTATGAATCTCAACCTGGCGCCTGCTTTTCCCACTATTTGTTTTATGTGATCATTCCACTTCAGATCGCTCCGGATAGTAACTCCTAAGTATTTTACGGTCGTTACCGCTTCCAATGATTTACCACCTATGGCATAATCGTACTGGAATGGATTTCTGCCCCTATGTATGCGCATTATATTACATTTATCTACGTTTAGGGAAAGCTGCCAGCTGTCGCACCATGCATTAATCCTCTGCAGGTCCTCCTGGAGTACGTACGAGTTACTAACCAACATGCGACTTAGACTGTATTACACATCCAGATACAGCATATCATTTCCCTCTATATATTACAAATAATGACACACGCCTACATGTGCTACATGCACACAGAAAACATCATCGATAGTGTCGAATTGTATACTTAGGGCCCAGGATAATAGTATTAATTATGCAGCACATGCTGATATCAAAATCAGTATGCTGCGTAGAGAATGTGAAACAAAGCAGAAAAAAATAGAACGCCAGGATGAGATGCAAGACTTGGAAAGGTAGGAAGTGGGGAAATGTTTGGGATGCAAACACAACAGGTTATGTTACAACGAAAAAAGTGAGAAACTTACTGTTAGAGAAGGAAGCAATGGACTTACAGCACACACAATAACAAACTAGGACAATGAGAAACGAAGAATAAAGTTTTGGGGGATGAGTCGGTAGCTTTCAGAGAAGGTAGAAAAAGATCAAATAGGTAAAAAACAGGGCCAAATAGGAATCCTTGGTTAAGGAGATACTGATACTGTTACAAGAAGAATCTATAAAAATTAAGCAAATAAAACAGGCAAAAGGAAATATGAATGTTTAAAAAATTATTGACGAGAAGTGCAAAATGGCTAAGGAGGACTGTCTACAAGGTGTGTGTGTGTGTGTGTGTGTGTGTGTGTGTGTGTGTATGTGTGTATGTGTGTGTGTGTGTGTGTGTGTGTGTGTGTGTGTGTGTGTGTGTTGTTCTTAGCATGTTAGTTTAAGTAGTGTGTAAGTCTAGGGACCGATGACCTCAAGAACCTGGTAGCAGACAGCATTCCTTCAGAGCTACTGACAGTTTCGGGAGAGCAAGGTATGGCAAAACTCTCCCATCTGGTATGACACAACTCTCCCATCCCGTGTGCAAGATGTATGAGGGAGGCGAAATACCCTGGCATTTCAAGAATAATATGAGATTTCAGTTCCAAAGAAAGCATTTGCTGACAGGTGTGAGCACTAATGAAATACCAGTTAAGTCATTGGGTCGCAAAGTATTAACATGAGCTCCTTGCAGAATAATGGAAAAACTCGTAGAAGCTGATGTCGGGGAATATCAGTTTGGATTTTGTAGATGTCTAGGAATACGAGGCAATACTGACCCTACGATTTCTGTTAGAAGATATACTACTGACCATTAAAATTGCTACACCAAGAAGAAATGCAGGTAATAAACGGGTACTCATTGGGCAAATATATTATACTAGAACTGACATGTGATTACATTTTCACTCATTTTGGGTGCATAGATCCAGAGAAATCAGTAGCCAGAACAACCACCTCTGGCCGTAATAACGGCCTTTATACGCCTGGACATTGAGTCAGAGTTTGGATGGCGTGTACAGGTACAGCTGCCCGTGCAGCTTCAACACGATACCACAGTTCATCAAGAGTAGTGACTGGTGTATTGTGAAGAGCCAGTTGCTCGGCCACCATTGACCAGACGTTTTCAATTGGTGAGAGATCTGGAGAATCTGCTGGCCAGGGCAGCAGTCGAACATTTTCTGTATGCAGAAAGGCCCGTACGGGACCTGCAACATGCGGTCATGCATTATCCTGCTGAAATGTAGGGTTTCGCTGGGATCGAATGAAGGGTAGAGCCACGGGTCTGAAATGTAACGTCCACTGTTGAAAGTGCCGTCAATGCGAAGAAGAGGTGACAGACGTGTAACCAGTGGCACCCCGTACAATCACGCTGGGTGATACACCAGTATGGCGATAACGAATACACGCTTCCAATGTGCGTTCACTGCGATGTCGCAAAACATGGATGCGACGATCATGATACTGTAAACAGAACCTGGATTCATCCGAAAAAATAACGTTTTGCCTTTCGTGCACCCAGGTTCATGGTTGAGTACACCATCACAGGTGGTCCTGTCTGTGACGCAGCGCCGGCCGGAGTGGCCGTGCGGTTCTCGGCGCTACAGTCTGGATCCGAGCGACTGCTACGGTCGCAGGTTCGAATCCTGCCTCGGGCATGGATGTGTGTGATGTCCTAAGGTTAGTTAGGTATAGTTAGTTGTAAGTTTTAGGCGACTGATGACCTCAGAAGTTAAGTCGCATAGTACTCAGAGCCATTTTGTGATGCAGCGTCAAGGGTAACAGCAGCCATGTCTCAGAGCTGATAGTCTGTGCTGCTGGAAACGACGTCGAACTGTTCGTGCAGGCGAAAACGCTTGCTATTGGGTGGAGCGCCGTGACGTCACGACGAGGACCCTGGCGCGGCGCAGCCATATGCTTACACGGCAAATGCGCCGCACCGCAGACTCGGCGCTATGTTATTCATTTTACTTTTGCTTTCGTTCGATATGCATCTGTACAAGTCAAAACAAGGGGCACGACAGGTTTTGTACACATTAAGAGTAAATAGATCATAATTAAGGTGAAAAATAACTCGCTCGTTTGATGAAGAAGCAGATATGAATGTAGTCTGTTTCTACTGCCGTTTACCAGACGACGATGCAATCCATAACTGCTTCCTCTTTGCGGCACATTTCTTCTTTGCTTCTTGATTGAGATGCCCAATCCTTACAAATGTTCTCGTTTTTACATAAAGAGTAGTAACTGGTTCATGAACCTCAGGAAACTTTTGTTTTGTAATAGAGCACAGAGACTTAAGACATTTTTTTGTTTACACACTCCATTTCCATGAAAAGCAGCAAATTCTTCTTCAAACAGCAACACTGTTGTTTTCCCATGCTGGCATTGGAGTGTAAAGACCACCACGAGATGTAATTGATATCCAGTCTGCAGCATGATCTCCTTCACTTTTTGCTGCTGGAAAGCCTAGTGATTTATCAATGTTGTGGCACTTAAATGCAATATAGCCTGAAATGTATTTTACCGCATCTGGAAGAACATCTGAGATTACAGACTCATCCCCCATTGTTACCACATGTCACTAAATTTTCTTCCACATTCACAGTTTCTGGGATTTCTCACAGTGGCGCTTCGTCAACAACATACACACAGAGCTCACTGGTAATGAAACTTAGGGATGCAGGATCCGAGTCGACGCCACACTGGGAAGACTCCGTGTTTAATTCTTTAGTAACTGGCGTGTTCACAGAGAGAGAAATATCACTTGCATTACCCATCAGTATAAGGAGACGTATCCTGTTCCTTCCTTCAAAAGGTGTAGGATTGTTATGAAATATACCTAATCCTCGTACCCTAGAAAAAAGCTTTCCAGCCAATCTTGATTCAGCCTACAAGTTAATATATAGCTAACTTTCATACTTTTCAGACTTTCGAAAAGGCCAAAGGGAGATTTTATTGAAGCTATAAAACCTTTTTGGAAAGGCAACATTCTTTCTTTGTCACCAACGCACATTGCTGGACAGATATCTAAGAATCTGTTAAGCATTTTCTCGAAGTCAGATTCATTCTAAAGCCCTTACGCAGGGGGAGCATTCATATTTTGGAAGTCTAGAGTTCAAGACATCGAAGTCGTCGTTAACGAGTTCAATAAAATTACTTTCAACGTCTTTATGAAGAACATACTTCAAAGCCTGAGCTGTTTGTCGTGAAAATAGTCGCGCTGCCATCTGTACATTCTGCCTTGCTTGTCGAGTTATGTTTAAGTGCGCTTCAGTAATGTGGTGTGTTATCGTTAAGTCACTCGTCTGATGCTTTAAAAGTTCCTGCATGGCTGCCTTAGATATTTTGGATCCATCAGGTAGCGTAATGCCTGCACCCAAAAAACTGTTCCGTAATAACTTTAACAGGTGTGGTACATCGAAGAAAACCCATACATTCGTGGTGTCGTCTGCTTGATTTACGAAATAAGTTCTCTCTGTATCGACAGACAGTTCCTTCCAAACTTTTATATTTTTTCCGCCCATATCACACGTCACAGCAACAACACCGATTCCTGATTCCTCAACTACCTTAATGATGCTCTGAAGCAAATTACTGGTAATCACAGTGTCAAAATCATAGTAAACTGGTTGTTTCCACTGCTTACACAACCCACGTATCATGCAAACTTGTACATTGGAATGTGGTCCGACTACTACGTCTTCAGACGAATCGTAACATATGCGGCCATCAACATGGATTCCGTGAAATGTCAGAACAGCTAGTCTCTCTCGAGTAGTAAAAGTGTGTGACTTGGCTTTCAATAAACACGGGATATCTTCAAGAATACTCGGTCTGCTTTTAAATTCCTTCGTCCATTTGTGAAGGGTTGCCCTGCACGGCAAAGGAATTTTTTGCTTTCGCAAATAAGTGTATGCTTTAGGTGACAGAGCTCTGAAAGTAAATTCATGGCCAATGTCCCCTGAATTCCACTTTACCCTTTTATTTTTGTTTAATAGGCATCTTATTTGCGCCGTTGTAAAACACTTTCACAATACACTATTTACACTTTTGTGCAATTTTACTATTTCTTTCACGTCAGATGACTACTCTACCCGCTTCAGCGAAAGAACACGTTGGAGGTCTTTCGTTTTACTTCGTAAGGCTGCATCACATTTTTTGGTGCCGCTTCTTTCTGTGCATTCAATCTCGGCCCTCAGTTCCTTAATTTCCAAATTCTTATTCAATAGTTCAGTGGGTGCATGAACGCAATCTGTACGTGTGGTTCGGTCGACTTTCTTTTTTCCCCGGTGACAGAGTTTCTAAAGCCGTCAAAGCTCGCTTTTGCAAACTTGTTGCTCCACAGCGTTGTGCACGACTTCCGGATCCCTAAGGAATGAATTTCATTTTAATTTTATTATTCTTCAAATTATTTACCGAGTAGGCCTACTATTCCTAAAATTTTTGACCAAGTACTATGCAACTGCATTAAATTCTCACTAAAAATCAGAATTGACAAAAGCGATTAAATATCACCGGCATAAGCTGCTACAATAGCCTAGTTTGATAAAATGTAAAAATACAATGTAAGAGGAAATACAGGTATACGAACCCATAACCTCCAACATGGGAGTCAGAAACCGTACCACTACGCTGCGAAGTCAACTGGTCAGCATCAGCTATTGTTACAGAAGTAAATGTAAACAAATTACGCGAAATATGATGATTTTGTCATTTGAACTATATACTAGCTTTAAAATAGTTAACATATCGAGAATACTTAAAAAAAACGGCTATTTCTAAGACAAATGTAGCTATTATATCCAGGAGGAAAAGCAAATACACTTGAGCAACATTATTTATTGCCTGTACAATATAGCGAGTCATTCACTCCCATAAAGCAATATAGCAATGCGTCAAGAAGCATTGCACTTATGTGAATTCGTTTGTATTACGGTAATTTTTCAGTTTCAATTATTGAAAGTGTTATGTATGTGCAGACGTCTTACCCTTTCGTTTGCATCACCGCTTTCCACAATTTCTTGTCCACGCCAGTTCGGAATGTTTATGCAGGGGATTGCTGCTGGTAATAACTTCTTCCTTGAAGGTAACCCCAGAAGCTCATTTCTCCAATCCCGTTCATAATCTTCTGGCCGGTAATGAGCTGACCACACACGTGCAGTTTCCGCATTCACTTTGTCCTTGCGTTTGCACCGAACTATCCATTCACGTCGCAAGTGCTCATCCTTGGGAAAAACGTGATACGTAACGTCCGTCGTCGTCCGAGCACTATTAATGCAATGTTGCCGCGGCACACTCACAGCGAGCCTTGCTCGTGGCTGTCTCAAAACTGGATACTCGGCGCTGCAGCCTCCTCTCCTCCCCTCTCCGTGACGTCAAGGCGCGTGTGAGGGCGTCTGCGAGTTTTTTACTCGCTTGGGGCCGGAATGGCCGGCCTGCTTTTCCTATACACCTCGGTTCCGAAATGCCGTGTCGGCGTTTCCGCGGCGCGCGCCTTAAATCGGTGGCGACGCACTGTGCAGACCCATCCGGGCAGCGTTCATTTTTAGGTAAATGAGTTGGCACCACTGCGAGACAGTAGATGATAGCCATCTCCCGAAACACAGGAACAGAAATCAAAAGCCAAGGTTGCTACGTCTATTACGAATATGTCAGAACCGAATGCCTGTTCATCTGAAGGCATTTTCATCTACAATTCCCTCCTAAATGGATGGATATATTCCAAAGCGATTATAAAGGAAATGTGGTGTGATTATACCGGAGAACTGAAGACTGGCTCTTCCATTGTGTTTCCTCTGAGGTAAAAGTTCCCCTTGATTGGGTGGATTGAAACGCAATCATTCTTGTGATACGTGAAACTCGCCATTTCACACGTTTTATTACTCAGATTCCTACTTCATTTTTGTCATTGTGTGTACAACGTTATGCGTATCGGTTATTTAGTGTGTTGTCAGGTGTTAGAAAGGTTACTGGTATTTTAAGAGTATCAGCGATTATTTGTTTACTGTAAAAACGGATTACCGCATTTGTATTAAAATTTGCTATGAGAACGGATTAAAATGCATCGTGGTTTTAGAAATATTATATACTGCTTTTCGTGAGTATACTACGAGTGAAACAGGTGTTTACGGCCGGTATAAACATTTCGAAGAAGATGAGGATGACGAGAAGGTCATAATGGAAGACGAACTGAGAGTCAAACCAAACGATGCGTAAACCAACAGTCAATCGTCTCGGTGACAGATGGCCAAGACCACTGAAATGTGAATGTTACGTTTCTGACAGTAATCTTCGGTTTTAACAGTACAGTGCACCACGACTCCATGTCCCAAGATGAAACGGCCAGTAGGCAGAACTTCTCACCAGCTCAACCCCGATGGCTTGAAGCAACGCGGAAAGGTGTCCCGCTTTGTGGCGGGACAATTCACTGTTTCTGCACTGCGATAACGCACCTGCTCACAGTTCGTTGGGTGCTTGTGCATGTTTGCTTGAAACAATACTGTAGTGATGTCGTTGGCCCCACGTTCGCTCCGTGAGTGACATTTTGTTCTCAAAAATAAAGACAAACCTTAAAGAGCTGTCTTTTACATAAAAGATGACATTCAAACTGCACCTCTGAGAGAACTAAACGCTACCATAAGGATTGTTCCAGAACAGTTTTAAGCATTGGAAGAACCACTGGAATAAATGTATAATATGTAATGGGAAATATTTTTGTGAAGACGATATTGGTGTAGACTAATAAATAAACCAAGTATTGGTTTCACTGTTGCTTGCACTATCATATTGTCCATTTTCGTGCCAACGTCATGACCCTGTCATAGACTTCTAAGAGGAATGTCGTTGGTTCACCACCCAAGTTTCGTCGATAGAAAAGAGTTCTGTTAATTTCCTGACTTGTATAAAGTATCTGCATCGCCAGTCAGTCATCACTTCTCTCTAGAGGGATGTTTCCTTTACTTAGAGGTCTGTTCCAAGTAAACCGCATTTCATGCAGTGTCTTACGCTAAACAGCTTTCTTGCAAGGAAAATAATTTTTTTTTTGTTTTTACGGCAACAACTAATTTGTGTAATATCAGCACTACTTTTTAGCCATACAAAAGTCGCTATGGTTGATCAAATTAGCTATTTTGAGAAGCTGCCTGCAATGATGGATTTATTCCCCAAATTTCTTAGTGGTGTTTCTTGGCGGTTCTGGCAAACCGCGTGGTTTATTTTCGGGTGCCTTTCTGATGCGTCCAATAGCGGCAAGGCTGACTTTTGTGTAAACTACAGTCCTTTCTTTTTGAGACTGGGAACATTAGCCCCCAGTTATTTCTGTGCCGACTCTTTAATACAGTCCGTGATTGCGATAGAGGTGACTGAGCCATTTTTACCCCAAAGATCGCAATTATTTGCATTGTGCAGATTTTCCTGTGATGTGGTGCGCTTGTCGATCATCTCTGAATAACATATTCGTACATGTCCACAGAGTATTTCACACGGTGGATTACAGTCGAATGTTGAAGGAGATAGAAACGTGTGGAATAGGTTCCCATGTATGTGAGTGGACCTCAGCTCTTAAGTGACAGAACCCAGTATGTTGTCCTCAGTGGCGAGTGTTCGCCAGAGGCAGGAGTTCTCCAGAAAAGGGTGGTGGGACCGCTGTTACTGTCTGTGTACATAAATGGTCTGGTGGACAGGTATTTGCGGCTGTTTGCTGACTGTCCGCTAGTGTACAGTAAGATCTCGTCGTGAGTGAGTGTAGGAGGACACAAGGCGAGTTGGTCAAAATATCTAGTTGGTGTGACGAATGGCAGCCATCTCTAAATGCAGAGAAACGTAAGTTGATGCAGGTGAGTAGGAAAAACAAAACAGCAGTAGAGGTGTTCCGCTAGTCACAGACGCATCGCTTAAATGTCTGAGCGAGAGTTCGCAAAGTGATACGAAATGGGAAGAGGTTGAGAGGACTGTGGAAGGGAAGGCTGGAGGTCGACTTAAGTTTGTTGGGAGAATTTTAGGAAAGTGTGGTTGGCCTGTTGATGAGGCTGCATGTAGGCCGCTGGTGCGACCTGTTCTCGAGTACTGCTAGAGTGTTTGGTATCGGCAACAGGTAGAATTAAAGGAAGACAGCTAAAGGATTGAGAGCTGAGCTGATAGATTTGCTATCGGTAGTTTCGAGTGACACAGAGGTATTGTGCAGAAGCTTCAGGAACTGAAATCGGAATCACTGGAGGGCAAGCGAAATTCTTTTCGAGGAATTCTGTTGAAAGTTTAGAGAACTGTTTTTTGACGCTGACTGCAGAACAGTTCTAGTTCTGGCAATGTACACTTGAGACAAGGCGTGTGAAGATAGGGTGAGAGGCATTGTCGCTCGTACAGAGGCACACAGGCAGTCGTTTCTCCCTCGCTCTATTTGCGAGCGGAACGGAAAGAGGAAATGACTGCAGCCGGTTAGGATAACTTTTTATGTGTACCAGTTACTACTTTTGTTTCGTATGGTTGCTGCTTCACCTACATCGATTATTTTGTACTGGATGCAGCAGTTTTATTACCTCTGTAGCTTCTAGTTAGTATTTCACTTGTCTTTGGAGCTTCTTACTGGCTCTCTCGCTGGGGATTAGCCTTTAACTTGCATCAGCTGTGGGGAGAGGCTCTCGCGACATTGGGTCAAGTTCAGCAATGCCAGATCTGTACAAGTATTTTGATATTTGTAAGTGAACATGCAATAATCAATTAACACTGTCTGTTTCTATTTCTTACAGACACCTGATTTCTTTCTGGCATGATCTAAATTTATGCATATCATTAGATACAGGAAATATAATACTTTTTTGAGACTAGTCTAAAGTTACGGTTTGTTTCTACTGCTACTGAAACAGAAATTTTACTCGAGAGCAACATAGTTGGTGTACGTTTACAGTTCCGAAGACCTTTTTAACTACACTCCTGGAAATGGAAAAAAGAACACATTGACACCGGTGTGTCAGACCCACCATACTTGCTCCGGACATTGCGAGAGGGCTGTACAAGCAATGATCACACGCACGGCACAGCGGACACACCAGGAACCGCGGTGTTGGCCGTCGAATGGCGCTAGCTGCGCAGCATTTGTGCACCGCCGCCGTCAGTGTCAGCCAGTTTGCCGTGGCATACGGAGCTCCATCGCAGTCTTTAACACTGGTAGCATGCCGCGACAGCGTGGACGTGAACCGTATGTGCAGTTGACGGACTTTGAGCGAGGGCGTATAGTGGGCATGCGGGAGGCCGGGTGGACGTACCGCCGAATTGCTCAACACGTGGGGCGTGAGGTCTCCACAGTACATCGATGTTGTCGCCAGTGGTCGGCGGAAGGTGCACGTGCCCGTCGACCTGGGACCGGACCGCAGCGACGCACGGATGCACGACAAGACCGCAGGATCCTACGCAGTGCCGTAGGGGACCGCACCGCCACTTCCCAGCAAATTAGGGACACTGTTGCTCCTGGGGTATCGGCGAGGACCATTCGCAACCGTCTCCATGAAGCTGGGCTACGGTCCCGCACACCTTTAGGCCGTCTCCCGCTCACGCCCCAACATCGTGCAGCCCGCCTCCAGTGGTGTCGCGACAGGCGTGAATGGAGGGACGAATGGAGACGTGTCGTCTTCAGCGATGAGAGTCGCTTCTGCCTTGGTGCCAATGATGGTCGTATGCGTGTTTGGCGCCGTGCAGGTGAGCGCCACAATCAGGACTCCATACGACCGAGGCACACAGGGCCAACACCCGGCATCATGGTGTGGGGAGCGATCTCCTACACTGGCCGTACACCACTGGTGATCGTCGAGGGGACACTGAATAGTGCACGGTACATCCAAACCGTCATCGAACCCATCGTTCTACCATTCCTAGACCGGCAAGGGAACGTGCTGTTCCAACAGGACAATGCACGTCCGCATGTATCCCGTGCCACCCAACGTGCTCTAGAAGGTGTAAGTCAACTACCCTGGCCAGCAAGATCTCCGGATCTGTCCCCCATTGAGCATGTTTGGGACTGGATGAAGCGTCGTCTCACGCTGTCTGCACGTCCAGCACGAACGCTGGTCCAACTGAGGCGCCAGGTGGAAATGGCATGGCAAGCCGTTCCACAGGACTACATCCAGCATCTCTACGATCGTCTCCATGGGAGAATAGCAGCCCGCATTGCTGCGAAAGGTGGATATACACTGTACTAGTGCCGACATTGTGCATGCTCTGTTGCCTGTGTCTATGTGCCTGTGGTTCTATCAGTGTGATCATGTGATGTATCTGACCCCAGGAATGTGTCAATAAAGTTTCCCCTTCCTGGGACAATGAATTCACGGTGTTCTTATTTCAATTTCCAGGAGTGTATAAATGTAAAGTGTTACGCTGCCTGTAGCGGTGTGTAACTTGGTTTGTGTCCAGAATTTTCAAAAATTGCAAAAAGTTACACAAAGTTAACATGAGTGAGTATAGTAGTGGTACAGCATACCCTCTGCCACACACCATATGGTGGGTTGCAAAGGGTGTAAGTAGATGGAAATAAATGTTCCAGCGGATGTATCTCTTGTTGCATGCGTGATTATATGAGCACATGTGACGATTATTATGCAGCGGGTAGTTTGTGTGTGTGTGTGTGTGTGTGTGTGTGTGTGTGTGTGTGTGTGTGTGTGTGTGTGTGTCTCAGGGAGAGTCGACCTGGTGCCCTTGTTGTATTTGAAATATGTCGACCAACTTATTGTGTACAAAGCAGTGACTTTTATATTTTATGTCGGTATGTCAGAAAATGTCAGTGTTACTGGTCTGAATCACTTAGCTGTCTGGTGAGGAAATTGTATTTCAGTATTTACAGATGGGTGTAGTTTCTAGTGTTTTCTTCCTAAGTGAGAGAAGGAATTGGTACCCAGAGAAAGTAGTTTTAGGGGTCTGTTTGAATGTAGATGAAGGATTGGGTAGCAACTGCATGCCGAGGTGAAAGGAGGCGGATCTGTGGAGTGAATTATGAGAAAAACCAAATGAATTTGTTAGGAGATGGAGTGCACCTATTTTTAATGGGAGATGGGTGAAGTTTTTGATTATGGGCTAGTGCTGTGGATCTGTCTGTAATACGCTGGTTAACCCGTATCGCAGAAGCGAGATTTCTAGATTTGTGACCTGTCTCTCGGAAGAATTGTATTCAGAATTGTTGGCAGTTTTGCGGCCGTGACAGTTTCTTTCATTTCGTGTGTGTGTGTGTCTCGATAGTAGAGAGTAAGTGTGTCGATGTTTTGTGCAGGAGCCTTTCTGAGGAGGAGCGAGGCAGGAGGCTGAGAGAGGCGGCTGAGGAGGGGGCGGTGGAGGAGGTGCGGCTGTTGCTCGCGGCTGGGGCGGACGTGGGGGCGAGGGGCGGGGGCGGGTTCACCGCCCTGCACTACGCTGCACTGCAGGGGCCACGCGGCTGTGGTGCGGCTGCTGCTCTCTGCGGCGTCCGACCCCAACGCCACGGATCAGTGGGGGCAGACGCCGCTGCACGTGGCGGCATGGAATTTCCACGAAGAAGCGGCGGCTGCGTTGCTGCAGGCCGGAGCCCACAGGGGGGTGAGGACTAATGACGGGAGGACCCCCCTGGACATGGCCAGGCAGCAAAACCAGCAGCAGCTCGTCGAGATGCTAACACAGAGTTAATACGTGCCACTAGAGGAAATGACATCCTGTACTTCATTGTACAGGATATTAAAATAAAAAATTGAAAAAAAAAAGATCGATTTCTCTATTTATTTCTACCTTTTGCAGTCCACACAATTACTCCAGTAACACCACAACTACTGCAACAACAGGAGATATCTGTAAACCAACGTGACAAACCTTCCTTTTCAGAATACACTCTGTAAAACATATCGCAAGCAATTTCTGCAAAAGCTCAACAACAATTGCAAAATACTCAATCATTTTTAAACCCCACTTCTCTCTCCCTCTCTGTCTTGTGTTTCTCGTCCCACATACAGTATTCAAACAGCTTACAAGAATACAGCCGACGTCTTTCACAACCGCCTGTATTTCGAAACTTAAACACCCAATGTATTCAAAGAGACAAATGCGAGAATACCGGTTGCTGTGTGACACGTCGTCCAGCCGCAGTAACGTCACTTCTTCCCACCAGTCCGCTACATTACCTAATTACTGCAAACTATTTGCTAGCAGTGTCTATGGTGCTACATTACATCACTGCGAACTGCACCATACTCAAATTACTGCCATATAAGCGGTTCACTTAGAATGTATCTTCACTTCCGACTTCACACTGAATTCACTTCTGTGCGTGCACTGCACAAGTACTTTTCGTGCTTAATTGCAATGTCACATTGGTAGCAGTGCTCACACCACATCATGCTCACACCATCTGCAGCCTTCTTGCCAACTCACCTTCAAATAAAGAGAATTGGAGAACCACCTAAAATCATTTCTCTCCCACACACCTCCCTTGCTGCCCTCACAGAACAAACTACCATCTCTCAGGGAATTATACTCAATCACGTGGGACATGCAGTCATCACTGGAATTATACGGCAGTTTCCCCAAATTACACTTTTGCGTCTCTGTAGATGCTTTGGAAGCAGACCACATTTGGAACATTCATTCCCCTGTCTGCTGTGATACAATTAGACTTGGCATCCCCGTGCGTGCATGTGTGACCAAAGTGGCAGACTGCATTCTGAACAAGAGCTTCTGTGGCCCTCATGTGGCGGCGTTACACACGGAAGCTCCTCAACATTCTCTGTGAGGAAGCAGCGGCGCCAGGAGACAGTGCTGACTTGGTGAGTGACCTCCACGGCATTGATGAATACTTCAGGCTCTGCCAGCTGATCCTCAACATAAATAAATGTAATATACTGTGCATACACAGGAAAAGAAATCCACTACTGTACAATTACACTGCTGATCACAAATTGCTCGAAACAGTAAGTCACCTACCGTAAAATATCTAGCAGTAACTATCCAGAGCCACCCTGCGTGCAATGACCAAAAATACCAATTGGTAAGAAACTGCGGCAGATCTTTCCTCAGCGATTCCACAATCATATGTTTTGGGCTCCAAAATCCAAATTTCGTGCTTCCTGCCCTGTAGTATGTCTGCTTCGCAACGAAAGCCTCAAAATCTTCCGACTTTTCTCAGATTTTCATTTATTTCACAAAGACTACGTGTTTCTCAAAGTTGACAACCCAACACAAAATCAAATTGGACAAACTCTGCTACAACATGCAGCAGTCAGCAGTGATTTTCTGAGGGCGAGTGGTGACCGCGCTAGAGCGTCCTAAAAATACGGTGACTCCCCAAAATTCGGATCGCGGCTAACGCCATTCACGTGTTGCACTCTGCTATTACGGCACTTTGGAACGGTATGGCACGCTTCAGCAGACGGAAAACAGCCCAGAACTCCACCTGTGTTCTTCGCATCGTGAAACACAATAGCACTCACGGCAGACATCCGCTGTCGAAACGGACGTCATACATTTTGAAATGTGTTCGCATTTATTTAAACTAGTGCTTCTAAGTGTGTGGTTGGTATCTGAGAAATGGCTAAAAATTATTTTGATATCTAAATACGTAAATCTCAGTCCGGTGCGACAGAAGTCGAAAAACAAAATTTTGTACCGAAGTATGCGAAGCACACGCTACACGATGCGAAATCCAGGCTAGCCGGTACATCAAACAATTCGCCTGCGAGAGAACAGGTCGTTTTCAATGTAATTTATACGAGTACATACCATTTGTCTGCAAAACAGGTAACTCAATTTAAAATATTGGTCCTGAATATTGTAAATCATTATCTTCAGACTTGTAAACAATAACTGCACCAGATCTGCTACCGTATTTATAGTGCAAATGAAGATAAAATGTAACGCAACTACTCAAAAATTCAGAAGATAACGCCTTTCTGAAATAATTTAGGGATTTGGAAAGTCTGAAATGATAATTTCACAGATACATACTGGTGTGTGGCGGAGGATAGTTTGAGTACCACAGCTGTTCCGGCCTTTTCCTGTTGCAGTCGCGATGCTAGAAATATCTTTGGACTACTCGTCTATTAAGAGCTCTGAATGGAAAGTAAGAAACCCGGAGAACATGTGGCGTGCATTTCCTCGCCATGCTACAGTTTTAGGTGGAACCTTTAACCTGCCACCTCTGCAGTGGGCGACATAGGTGGCCGAGACTGAAGGCAGGGCCAGGGAATCGTGAGAAACTGATCCAAGTGCTTTACTCAAAAACTACCTCGGGCCATTAATCTGAGAAACGAGTCGTGAAGGCAGCATCTTCGACTTGCAAGTGACAAATAGACCCGAACTTTTCGAATCTGTTAGGGTAGAACGGGGAATCAGCTATGCCAAGACCGTTACAGTGTCACTGAATACGACCGTAAACATAAATAGAAAATAAGTTGGGAATATTATTGTGCTTAGCAAGAGCGACGAGAAACAGGCTTCAGCTTTCCTTCCCTCTGCAGCAGCAACAGCGCGGGTATCAGTGGAAGGAGTGGAAGAGCATTGTGAAATACGCTTCAGACAGGTGTGTACCGACCAAATGCGTTGCAAGCCCGGTTTCACAGCGACGAGTTTACAGCACTTGTTTTCGTTTAAGTGCGCGTCTGCGCACGCCAGATCACGAGACACTTCCCGCATAAAATGTGTAATACTGTTTAGCGATTAGAGCTCCAGTTCTGCTCAACAGTTTCAAAGTCGGTGATGATCGCAGACAGCAGCGTCCGGCTGCCATTTAATGCCCCGGTATTACAAGGATATTTTCACCCGCTCTCGCAGCCATTTCGCAGTTACGTCACAGCACGCTACATCTGTCTAATCGCAGCCCACGATGTACTAACACTAAACATTACTTCGATAACAACCTCTGTTACAATTAGTGCGCCAGATGATTTAATACATGTAATGTTTTATTTTTGCAGCAAGTCTCAACGGCAGGTGTAGGTACATCCGCTGGCTTTCAAGCTGTCATTACTATCGATCCAGAAATCAACAGCGCAACGGCAGTTCTTTTGTGGGATGGGTTTACACCTGAAAACGTCCAACTCTATCCCAGCAGACGTGCAATTCCATGTTCTGTCGCTGAGACGTTCCGCTTAAATATTTACGCGCCATCCGGCACTGACGTTACACATGCACGATCCGACTATTTTTTTTAATCAGGATGTCCCACATCTTTTGGTAAATATGTATATGTGAAGCGCACGCTACACGATGCGAATTAGAGGCTAGTCAGTACGTCAAACAATTCGCCTGCAAGAGAGCAGGCCGATTTCATTGTAATTTGTATGTCATTTGTCTGCAAAACAAATGACTCTGATTAAAATGTTCGCCCTGAATATTGTTAATATTTGTGTTTAGACTTCATTTACGTATTTGGAACCTCTGAAATGATATATTTTCACAGATCGATTGCGACAATCATTGTACCTTACAGTGATGGTAATTAAATTTGTTGGCCTAGCTGTGCGAACGGAACCCTCCTCTGTTCTGGAACCAGTTACTATTAACAGAGTGACGGAACTGTCAAAAACGTACGGTGCAGGTCCAGCGCGACAGCCGTCTGGAGGCAGAAACGGTGCCAGCATCACAGAATCAGCAGAGGGATTCGATACGCCCGCGCATGCACAGAAGTACGCCTTCTGCTTCTCGCTCGTGTGGCCACCGGCCAAGTGCAGAGTTTCGTAATGCAGATTTTGCGGTGAGTAACTCTTCACGAACACAGTAACTAAAAGATGTAGCAAAAGAGCCGGGAGGACGAATTGTGACAGGCGCTGCGAATGTGGTCACCTCTCTAAACCTCTGCACTCCCTCCACATCAGACAAGAGAGCTCCAAGGGAAAGATTTTTCAGCGATCGACTCAGAAGGCGCGACACCCTTCTGTGGCGCCCTGCAAAATCTGCCTGCAGGTCTGGACACGGGAGCCGCAGCTGAGCGGCGCGCCGCCACACGCACTCACTGCAAGCACGCCTCGCCAGTGTCGGCTTCGCGGCCTGACAGACTCCACACCACAGCCGGCTGCGACTAACTGTGCAGGATTACGACGCAGCCCCTGTCAGCTTCTCCGACCACCACCCTGTAATTGTTATTGCAAAATGTCTACACAGTCCCAAAATAATTCGCAGAGGATACTGGAAATTAAATTGTAACCTCCTCCACATAACATGGGTGAATATGGATTTAATTGCTCGCTACAAATCCTGGATTAACTGGAAACGTTTCTTCAGTAACGCGAGTGAGTGGCGGCTGAACCTTGCAAAACCCGGTGTCCGGAAATTATTTACAAATGTCGCCTACAGGATTGAAGTAAAGCGTGAATTTCATTTTGAATTATTTGAAAGTTGTAAGAATAATTAGTAATTGCCAGTACATCACTCAAAAAAATAATTCGTTAACGTGACATATCAGACTGTAAATAATACAAAACATGTAGGCAAGTCCTAGATACGACTTACTTATTTACAGAATTTTCGTTCGGGGAGTAGTAAGCAGTTATATTATGTATAAAATGCTGCACAGGCAACCACGTCCTGCAGATAAACTCATGTGTGTTTCTGGAGAAACACTGGCCACGGTGGCTGGAAAGGAGCAAGTAGGGGCGAAGCCTTCGACTGCAGGCGACAGAGTAACTGGGCGACATTTTGGAAAACAATTTCCTCCAACTGACAGCAAAGCGAGGCGGTGGAGATGGTGTAAGGTGTCTCGTAGCAAAGCTAAAAAAGAAACTGGAGTGTGGGAAAGGAAAGAAACAACATACTGTTGTCCAGTGTGTGATGTTGCGCTGTGCATGCCAGAATGCTTTGAACCATTTCACACGAAAGCCAATTACGTATACAAATTATTTGTAAAAAATTGTAATTTAATTTAGTTGTGTATTAAGATATTTTTTAGTAAATGCCTTTCAGTTTGTTTTTCCAGACTTCAAAGTGTTGATTTGTTGTTCCGGTGAGAGGCAACGGGGCCAGCGTGTGTGGGCGGTGGTGTTGTGACGTCACCACAGTGTGTCGGCAAGAGGCGCCTGCCGTGGTCTTCAGTTAACGATACACTATCGCAAAGAAACAGCAGAGACACTCACCAAGGTCTTGGTGATACGACATTAAATAACAACCTTTTCCGTTACTATCACGAAATTTTAATACTTTTAATGTAGTAAAAAACTGCGGTATCGATAGCTACGATGCCACGGCGTAGGTGCAAGTTCCCAAGGTGGCGGCCTCTAGCCGGCCGGCGCTGTGCGGCTCTGCTCTGCGAGCTCTGTTTGATCAGGGGCAGACGGCCGACAGCGCAGGTGGGTAATCGAAGACAAGGTTGGCAGCTTTTAAGCACCAACAGACTGTCCAAACTACACACTGAATGGGACAGATTTCCCAGTACACCGTTAATACACTTCCTACTGAAACAAAAAAAAATGGTTCAAATGGCTCTGAGCACTATGGGACTCAACTGCTGTGGTCATAAGTCCCCTAGAACTTAGAACTACTTAAACCTAACTAACCTAAGGACATCACACACATCCATGCCCGAGGCAGGATTCGAACCTGCGACCGTAGCGGTCGTGCGGTTCCAGACTGTAGCGCCTTTAACCGCTCGGCCACTCCGGCCGGCTACTGAAACAACTTTGCTCTCGCCACATTTAGTTTTGAAGAATAAAAATCCGCCGGTCAAAATAAAAGAACTTGTTTCTTTCCCCAAGTCACAGCGTCTACGTCATCGTGAACTCATTGACATTGCAATGGCTAATGCAAAAGAGGCAGCTGAGAAGAGGAAATGCTACAAAAGAAGGTAAATCACACTGGAATATCTCAAGTTCGACAAACAGTTTTAGTTCGAGCACATCCATTATCTGGTAAAGCAAGGAACAGGTGTCACAAATTTGTATTACTTTATAACGGACAATATCGGACTCGACGAATCCTGTTTCCGAACGCAGGACATCTTGAAACACTCACAACGAAAGCTTCGGGAGGTCTTAATCACATCACCAATACAAAACCGTTCACTAAATAATTGGTTGACTTGCTACTCCTTAATGATGACACCACCATACCGACATATAACAATTACGTTCTGACAACACGTATTTCAATTTTCTTATGACATCAACCGTTTGTACACACTAGTCAAGCTGGTTCTATGGGTTTTCTTTCATTCGCACGTAAATGACGAAAATAATATTTTTCCTGATACAGTACTATAGGTACAAGCCATTTCGTACGTCTATTTTCACTGCCTGATGACTTATGTAACAGATACAATGATCGTTACAGAGCATATACCACGTCATGTTCTAACATAACTGACCCAGATCTTTAGAATACATAATTTTACCAGCAAAGGTTACGTAAAAGAAGACAGCAATGAGTTATTCGAAGAAGAAAAGGCATCACAGAAGATAAAAGCAACATGAGAAACAATAACATCGAATTTTGCTCGTCGTAATGCATTTTCTCTTACAGGATGTCCGCCCCGGTAGCTGAGTGGTCAGCGTGACAGTCAATCCTAAGTGGCCGGGTTCGATTCCCGGCTGGGTCGGAGATTTTCTCCGCTCAGGGACTGGGTGTTGTGTTGTCCTAATCATCATTATTTCATCCCCATCGGCGCGCAGGTCGCCGAAGTGGCGTCAGATCGAAAGACCTACACCCGGCGAACGGTCTACCCGACGGGAGGCCCCAGCCACACGACATTTCCATTTCTTACAGGATAACGTACAGAAGTATGCAGTAACGGATTCCAGATAGTACTGAGAAAACAGGTAGAGTACATTTATTTGCACAGGCATAACACGTACTCTCAACAATCGGAGGAGATATTTAATTCCAGCGTCTTCCACTGAGATACTCTAACACGGAGGTACAATCAGGGTTTCTTCACTGACTGTAAGAGATTTACTATAGATGTCGTATGTGAAGTGAAGACAAGGATTAATTATAGATGAAGTATGTGTAGCAATGAATTATGGAATTTTATATTGAAGATATGATGAAATAATAGGAAGTGCGGATTGCGAACTTTTTATGACTATTATGCAGGCGTTTATCATTTATGATATGAAGTGTGGCATATTGATGCTAGAAGTTGTTAGGGATTACATGATGTTTTTAGCCTTGGTGCGTGATTTGTTGATTGTGTTTTGGTGCGTATCTCTGACGACTGCTATTTCTAACGGCCTGTGACAAGGTGTTGCAAAATGATAATACTAGGCTATGAAGTTACGGGAAGATAAGCATTTTCATTCAGAAGAATGCATCTTTTTGTGAACGGCAACGTGAAGGATTGAAGACCCTTATAGCCATGCCATGTACTTGCTTTGATCGATTTGTGACTTTGCTTGAGCTAATCGGTTTTCTTCTCATTCACAGGGTAACATCAGTTCTCATTGTTTTTCGACTATAGTTAATCGACTTCATCGGTTTTCGCCTATAGTTAATCGACTTCATCGGAAAGGGAGAATTTCCTATTTATTTTCATTCTGCACGTTGACTTTACTTGTTCACAGACATTAAGTACTCGTCTTGATACTACTTAAATTTTGCATTTGGGGTAATCATAAGTAATTGGCGTGTGCATAAGTTAAAGTTTTCGGAATACATTTTCATTTGCTTTATGTTTTATGACTGACAGATGACAGACAAATGTGATAATTTCTTTTTTTCCTCTACAGCAGTAAAATGTTGTTCACATTTCTTTCCTGTCATTCCCTTTAGGCTGTATCCTTCCACGAGTGTACTCAAGTATGTAAAAACATACACTGTGCAGAAATAACTTTTGTACTTTTGCATCACAACACGAGTGGTCGACTCACGCACGTGTAAAATGTAAGAAGACTGATAACAATGTTTGCCTATCGATATTTTCACAAAGCATTGTACATGTAATGATTACTATATTTTAATGTTCCTTTTCTCTCACACAGTATAAACGTCTTAGCTTTATTTTGTTTCACTGTATCGTAACAGAATATACGTACTTTGTGAAAGCGGCACATTCGTGGACTCCAGTATAGTTATTCTCTGGACTGTGAGAAAGTTGGAGGTATTATTAACGTTTTCTTTACGACGACATGCCACATCGATTATCGTGATTTTGGGTGACTTCACAGACATTTTGTTAAAGTGACATGGAGGTACCTTCTGTGAGCGGTCTGGCTCTGAGTTGTCACTGGATTTGTCACTGACACGTACGGAGTGCACTAAGTCTGCTCTCAGCCGCCTCCCAAACAATCACGATACGACGCTCTCACCTGGTGAGCTGTTACAACGTCACGAGTGCTGGAAGACACTCCAGCATGTCCTGCATAGCGTGCTGGGTACTCTCAGGCCAACACCTGCGTGTGTGAAAACCACGAAAAGACATTGCTTCGATACATACTTGCTGCCACTAAAAGACAATATAATCACAATTAGTCTCACGAGATTTTGTGCAGAATAACGATCAAAAATGAAGCCATGAATGTAATTTTTTCCCTCAATTGATGACTTATAGCTTATGCACAATAATGGAGTAGACCATCTTCTCAACTTGCCCACACTTCTTTCAAACGAAATGTAACGTATTCTGAATACACCTGAGCACCAATGTAAACAACATTTGTAACTCGACTTGTCGTTCACGTGAGCACGAAATGGACGAAGCTTTCTGCAAAATAATTTATGAGCGACTAGGCGCCACTACTTGCAAAACAATTACATTACGAGGTGAGATATTTTCATTTCAGGATCTGTTTGCTACGAAAATCGTCAACGGACGGGGACCATTTCACGAACAGCATTTTTTCCAGAGCATTAAGGCACGGGGACCACTTTGTTTTTATTAAAGAGATTAATACGAAACAGGATTTAATCAGTTTGCACATTTTTACAATATGAACACAGTAACAGAACGTATTATCACACTGGAAGATATAATAGACACGTTATTGCAGGGAAAAGAACAGCCACAAGAGAATGTGTATCGTGCGATTATCAACATATCAATTGACTCACGTAATTTCACCGCGGTAATTCACTATGGATCTGCAGTTACATTGATTACTTATGCAGCATGTAATAAACGCAATCCGAATAATTCTTGCCCTACAGTCGTATTAGATAAGTCTAAAGCTAGAGGAGCAGTTTCAGGAAAAGGAGTAGATGTAAACCTAGAGACACACACCTATAGTCTGCTGTTCAGGTCCACATATTTTATGCAGAAGCGCCGCAACACGGCGTGGTATGGACTCGCCTAATATCTGAAGTAGTGCTGGAGGGAACTGACACCATGAATCCTGCAGGGCTGTACGTAAATCCGTAAGAGTACGAGGGGGTGCAGATCTCCTCTGAACAGTAAGCTGCAAGTTTGACAGCCGTCGGAAGTGTTTAGAATCAGAAGAGTGTTCCTGGAGCCACTCCGTAGCAGTTCTGGACGTGCGGGATGTCGCATTGTCCTGCTGGAATTGCCCAAGTCCGTCGTTGTACACAACGGACGTGAATGGAAGCAGGTGATCAGACAGGATGGTTACGTACTTGTCGCCTGTCAGGGTCGTATCTAGACGTGTCACGGGTCCCATATCTCTCCAGCTACACCAGTACAGCGCCTCCATCAGCTTGAACAGTCCCCCGCTGAAATTCAAGGTCCACAGATTCATGAGGTTGTCTCCACACCTGTACGCGTCCATCCACTCGATACAATGTGGAAGGAGATTCGTCCGACCAGGCAACGTGTTTCCAATCACCAACAGTCCAGTGATGGTGTTGACGGGCGTAAAGCTTTGTGTCGTGCAGTCATCGAGGGTACACGAGTGGGCCTTCGGATCCGAAACCCCTTTTCGATGATTGTTCGTTGAGTGGTTGGCACGTCGACACTTGTCGATGGCCCAGCACTGCAATCTGCAGAAATTTGCGGAAGGGTTGCACTTCTGTCACGTCGAACGATTCTCTTCAGTCGTTGATGCTCCTGTTCTTGCAGGATGTTTTATAGATCGCAGCGATGTCGGAGATATGATGTTTTCCTGTATCCTGATATCGTAGGTACACCATTGAAATGGTCGTCCCGGAAAATCCCCACTTCGTCGCTACCTCGGAGTTGCTGTGTCCCATCGCTGGTGCTCCGACTATAACACCGCGTTCAGACTCACTTAAATCCTGATGACCTGTGGTTGTAGCAGCAGTAACGCATCTGTGTAGATGAACTACACTTAGTATAGGAATCCGTACATATCATTTTTATCAAATTAAAGAAAGGAGTACTCATTTCTCTACCTCTGAAAGGCAGCTTTCGAGCAGGGCATGTTCTGTTTGTAGATGGAAGGCAGTCGACTGCAGAGTTGATGGTGGCAGACAGGTGGTACTCGTTATGCTGCTGATGAAGTACAGGAGAATAAGCGTATTACTACATGACGTGTATGAATCTGTAGTGAGTGTGTGATATAATGGCATTTAATTTCTAAAAGATTAGTCAGATGTAATTAGTTATCAAGTAAGAGAAAGTGGTATTCAGTTATCCACATGTTAAAGACAACATAGGTGTAGTTTATCTTCTCTTCGCAGAATAGTAGTAGCGAGGTCTCTAGAGTTGTGGTACCCGTTGTGGATGTCCAGCAATGTAAGCCGGTGGGTGAACACACGCCATGGGTTCTCGACCATCTGAGTGCAGACCATACCTAAGTGAAGGAGACACGGGGAGTGTGGAATTACTTGTAGAAGCTCAGGCTCCTCCTGCAGGGGGACCGGAGGTAGAAATTAAATTTTGACTTTCGGCTCGTAAGTAAAAATTCGAAAGAAAATGTTTGACATAAATTGAGACTAAGTGCTGATGACGTTCGGTCGTATTACCGTATATCGAATCACTCCCGTCTCCGTTAAGTATTCAGTTTCCCCTGAAAGTATTCCAGCGCTTGCTCTGAACAAGCTACATCCCCTGAATATGGGCAAAAGTAGCGCAGTGAACTTCCATAAAAACGCAGAGTTGTTTTAAAAGCTTCACGGTTTTATGGCCATTGCCATTCAGCTGCACCCGCAGTACAACTGATTGAGGAGAAAGTGTGTGTCTGACTCTAAAATTTAGTGGTTTATAGGTCGCAGCTCTGTTTCACTAGGGCAAGAACCTTTTCTCTAGCATTATAGAAGCACAAAATATTTTGAGTACTATTCCACGGGAACGGTGGCTATGGAACGATGCTTCAATACCCTACGACCAGCAAAGACTTGGCTTAGAGCCGAATCGAGACAGACGAGGGAGACTGGCTGCGTTGTTCCTGCTGAGCGAACACCGAAACTACGTGAAAGAATACGGCGAGATTTAAGAAAAAGAGGAAGTATCAGAAACATCTGAGTCCAATCCAAGAACTTAAATTATTGTATTCTTTCGGGAGTGCATTCTTATGTTTAAAATGTTTATTGAAAGCAGTTTGTCGCCAGTTTTCTGTTTTCTCAATCAAGAAATGATGCCTGGTTTGCCTACTCCCAGTTCTTTGCGAATAGTATGACCTGCCCCCTCCCGCCACAATTGCTCTAGTTTGTGTCGTGGGTACGCCCTTCGATTTCGCATTCATGGGGAGAAATCGTGAGGATAAGGAGTTGTATACATAAAAAGACATCTTCCTCCGGAGAAGATTATCAGAGCAAAAGAATATTGTCTCAGAAAGTTTCCAGTTTCGCATAAATGAAAAATCGGAAGCGTATTCTGTGGCGAGAGAGTTTCCTTCCCACTGCCTCCCCACCTCCCTGAGAAGGTTCTCTTGTGTGTGTCGTCTGCCGTGTCACGCGTAACGCCAGACTTCATTCAGCTCGCTCAAACAGGCAAACCGTTCAGTGTACGAAGATGGAACTGGCGTCAGTGTGTTCTGTAAAGAGTTGCACTACGTTTAGATTTCACTTTTAGGTGCGGCAGCAAATAGTTAAGACGATTAAAGACAATTTGGAAAAATTTATTTTCTGCGATCGTATTGAATTTACGGCATGTGGGAACCTTTTCTGTTACTGAAGTTAGGTGAACACATTATGTGAATGAAATGTTAAAATTACATCATTTTTCATCGACTCCAAACAGGAACTATGGCCGAGTTTTCTAAGACGAGATAATTTTGTTTTAATACGTCGCAGAATGGTGTGCTCGCGTGTCAAGGACGCAAGCGATCGCCCGTGGGGTTCGTTACGAGAAGCAGATCGCTAGGTTTGTAATCAACCAGCTGTTAAGTTTTCTGATTCGTCTATATTCCGAACTTAACGAAGTGTAAGATTTACGGTGTGAGAAGACACGAATATCCGGAAATGTCAGCGGCACAGGTGCTGTGTGTATACCAAAGTCTTCTCGTACATCAGTGTGGAAACTTGAGTCTGCTAAATAGCAACAAAAACAATTTAATTTTCACTTCTTTTGAAAGGTCGCTCATCTCTTCTTTCATGATTTTTTGGAAGGAAATTCGCCATGCAAATAATGTTTTTATTGTAAAACTCGTAGAAGTTTCTACGGTTCCTCTCTTCTGTATTTCTTCGGGTACGTATACCTTCTTGCCTTCCAGGAAATATAAACTCTGCCTTTACTACCAAAAAGTCTGTAAAAGCTAACGTCAACAGGACTTACTCAGCTCGATGTTAGGCTACAGAGCACACTTCAAAAAACGGTTCGTGATTCGCCCCTCTAGTTTTATTTATACGAAGTAGGAGCATGTTCTTTGTTTTTAGCGGTCTCTTCCACTCATTTACTCAAGCTGAGAAATTTCTCCGGTGAAGTATATTTTCCGGCTCGCTTTATTCGCTCGAACCTGGGAATGTTCTCCACAATTTCGAGTATAAAGTACATTCTCCGTTTTATTCATACAACCGAAGGTCGCGATTCTGTAAGTTGCACCAAACCATGATGACGCACACTTAGAGAGGTAATTCGCCTCAGAAAGTTTTCACTCTGGACGGCGGTAAGTACTGGGTGTCCAGCAGGCTGTTTCAGAAACTGTTACACTATTCACTCTGAAGCTGCAAATCGAAATGTACAATTCTGTCCCAAACACAGCAGCACTACTTGTGGGGAACGTTTACCCCACAGGAAGCAATGTACTGTTTTTCTACGACGTTAATACCACATACTTGTCAATTTCTGCGGGTTTTCGGCAGAATCGGGTCGGGCCAAACTGGGTTGCCAATCGCCAGAAACGTTGTATTAGATAGTGTTTCCGCGTTTATTTCTGTTTCCCTTCTCTTTAATCTTCCCTCCTCCCACTTTGGGATTCCGAGATGAACCCCTTTTGCTCTTCCATTTTCCTCATCAGCGACGTCCCTGCAACACTGCCGCTCTCACTCCAGCCTAGCGACTGGAGAACTGAAGTCGGCGTCTGAACGACATCTCTGTCACGGCTGGAGTTTAGCGTGGAATACGACTGAGTAAGTGATGCCAAGCTTAGCCCGAATTATGCACAACTTTTCTCCTGTTTTTTTAATTTACGATTTCCCAAGACCATTTGAAATTTAATTTTCAAGGTTACTGCGACCCCATGTGGTGATTAAAGTACTTTAAAGAGAAAGCGTGTAATCCATTTGGAGTTGTGGATGATAACAAATCGAACACTACATTGCATTCCAGCATTGCTGATGGGGGGCGCCACGAACTTGTAAGTCATTTTCCGCCAGGTGTCCCGATACTTTTGACCACACAGTGTATGTGAAGGCATCGTCAAGATCTAAAATCGATGTTTGAGCATCAAGAAAGTGCTTAATGGTCTAAGTCAACGACAGACAGGTAGCAAATATGGTTTCCAGTCATTAAACAATCGAGCCACAGAATGAACATCAGTGCAGTAGTTACATGTGTAATGAATCTGATCTGAAATTATACTATGGAAGATACTGGTTGACATGGCCAAAGATGAATAACATGTCTATGTTGGACAATCCAAGTCCACAGGAAGATCATAGGTACATAAAATCAAGCATCTTTGGAAGAACTATGTTATCTGTGAATACATTTATAAATACATCTGTGGAAGGCCAGTGTTATCTGCGAGCACAAGGTGTAAAAAGTATGTTTGTAGCACAAAAATATGACATCATGCCGAAAGAAATACCAACGTCTTTACTGGTTTAAATGAGAAAAATGTCCATGTTTCATACATACCATGCTACAGAAAATTGCGAAAGTTTGCCATCAAAATACTTTACGTTGTAAGCGATATGTGGCAGATCACTACAGTGTAAAGCCTATGGCCTGAATGCCAAAGTTGACAGCGACATGAGTCAACATACCGGCAGCTCAAATTGGCGCTGTCTCTACTAATTTAGTTCTAGGGAGATGAGGAGCCAAGATAACTTCACAGTACTGCACTGGTGTTTTAAGGATGCGAATTACATTGGCACAAGGACGACAAGGACGCCTCACTTAATGATAAAAAAACAAACAAAAAACAATGAACATATTCTAGTGCGCCGGCCGGTGTAGCCGTGCGGTCTGGGCGCTTCAATCTGGAACCGCGTGATCGCTGCGGTCACAGGTTCGAATCCTGCCTCGGGCATGGATGTGTGTGATGTCCTTAGGTTCGTTAGGTTCAAGTAGTTCTAAGTTCTAGGGGACTGATGACCACAGAAGTTAAGTCCCATAATGCTCAGAGCCATTTGAACCATATTCTAGTGCCCGATTCCACCCTCCGCTTTGACCATAGAGTGAGGATTCACATGCACAGAATTTATTTTCTGTTGTCGACACACATTGCCACAGTGGTTGTGTATTCTTGGGTTGGCATAGGTTTGTGCGTCAAACGTCCTATAAATTTTGAATGTCGCCAAATCGTTAGTTCAGATAGATTCCAATCGTATGTGCTGTGTATTAGGGACAGGTGTTTTGTAGAGACCATAACAACTTGCATTTGATACCTGCAATAAATCGATCTCACAGTTCTGATGAGCAAAATGAGCGGACATCACATCACGTCGCAGCACCGTCACGTCAGCGTGTATTCACACTGTCTGTCACGTCATGTAACGTCAATTCGCTTAGTCCGTGTCAGAGTATAGTATTTCAATTGAGGAACTAAGGTTATGAATGGCCAAAGCAAACCTCATAACTTGTGTTCTTGATCAGTCTTGTTTGCTGAAGTGCTGAAGCGTGAAGGAACACCTCAAAACATCGACATTTCTATGTTATGGGTGAGTGCGCGTCTCTTCTGTTATTGCCAAACCTAAATAATGTTTCGCTTTCAGATATCTCACAGTGCAAAAAGCCTCCAAGTCGGCATCGAACATTTACAATTTGCCACGAAATCAAAGCACAATAAGAAAATGAACAGTAAGAAGTTACAAAAGCATAATATCCACCACTATACAACGAGTTAACTTACGCTGATAGCAGATGATGATACCGTCGACACTTCATTCCCTGGAAACCTTGACGTGACCTGCCGTGACGTGACGTGACGTGACGGTCTGTTGACGACTTGTCTGAATGCCGCCATTTGAAATGCATTGTGGAATGTTTTCACACGACGAGACTTGACGGCATCCCGAGATCATGCGACAGTTTCAGCTTAATGTTGACAACATGCACACCACGCAATGCTCACACCAGACATTTTTCTACTCTATGGCTTTGATCGACGTCATATCTGACTCACAGATGCTACTTAGAGGCGACATATAAAGGCAATGATGTTCAATCCTAAACCAAAGAATGTATCACAAAAAAGACAGGTAATATACATACAAACAATAAAATTCGATTGCAGCTCATGCGATTAATTACATAGCTATAAGCTATATTGCAAATAAATTGAGGTAACAAAAAAGAAAGTAACAACGTAAAAAAACATACATGCATGAAACAAATTATCACAGTTCGCGTGTGCAAGTGAAAGAACCATGCATGTCCTTTAAAGTCCACTACAATATCACTCGTAGTAAACTCATAATTTACATCTACATGGACAGTTTGTAAATCACACTTACGTGCTTGGCAAAGCGTTCATCGAACCATTTTTCACAATAATCTTCTATTATTCCAGTCTGAAACAGAATGCGGAAGAAACGAACAGATGTATCTTTCCGAGCGAGACCTGATTTCCTTATTTTATGATGATGATCGTTTCTCCCTGTGGATGTCGGCGAAAAAAAAAAATGCTTTCGCATTCGGAGGAGAAAGTTAGTAATCGAAATTTCGTGGTAAGGTTCTGCCGCAACGAAACATGCCTTTGTTTTAAATATGGCCGCCCCAAATTCTGTATCATGTCAGTGACACTGCCTCCCCTATTTCTCGATAATACAAAATGTGCTGCTTTTCCCTGAACATTCTCGATGAAGTCCGTTAATTCTACCTGGTAATGATCCCACACTGCACAGCAGTATGCTAGAAGAGGACGGACAACCACAGTGTAGGCAGTCTCTCTAGTAGATCTGTTGCATCTTCAGGCAATAAAACGCAGTCTTTGGTTCTCCTCCCCCACAATATTTCCTATGCGTTCTTTCCAATTAATGTTGTTCGTAGCGGTGATTCCTAGGTATTTAGTTCAATTTCCGGCCTTTAGATTTGACTGATTTATCGTCTAACCGAAGTCTAACCGACTGCGTTTAGCACTCATGTGGATGACCTCACACTTTTCATTATTTAGGATCAATTGCCAATTAATACGAATTGTGAACTCTGTGACAGGAAATCACGAATCAAGTCACTGGCCAGCCTGTGACGATATTCCATAACCACGCAATTTGACTTCAAGCCGCTTGTGACATATAGTGTCAGATGTCTTCTGGAACTCTAGAAAGACGAAATCAATCGGAAATCCCTTGTCAATACCACTCAATACTTCGTGTGAATAAAAGCTAGTTGTGTTGACTGTGTGTTAATAGACCGTTCTCTTCGAGGTAATTCATAATGTTGGAACACAATATATGTTCCAAAATCCTGCTGCAAATAGACGTTGGTAATATGGCCCTGTAAACTGATGGATTACTCCTACTGCGTTTCTTAAGTCTTGGTGTGACCTGTGCAAGTTTCCAGTCTTTGGGTTACGAATCTTTCGTCAGGGAGTTTCAACTCTCAGTTTCGCTACGACAATCCTGTGTTCACTAATCTCAGTATATGTTTTGGTGCTCGTTATGCGCAAGTGGGTGTTTCTGGCAGGGACAATTTAAAATCAAACACAACAATGGCGAAATGACATAATTAGGAACATATGGGGAACGTATACATACAGACTCCAGACAGAACAACACAAGGAATTCTAAAAAGTTTTAAAAGCAGTAATAACAGGGTACAAGCAGTTGTACTTCAAAGATTCAAAAGGCAAAATGACTACCAACAACAAACACAACTCTGTATTACTAGCAAAATGCTTCAACAACCTTCTAAACTGCGAGGAACCAACACAAAGACAGTCTTTCAGACAACTTCAAAAGGAAATCCCGCCTTGAGAGCCATATAACTGCATTAGACTCAACAATACAGTGGCCAGCCGAGAAACAACAGGGCGCCAGGAGAAGACGGGATATTGGCTGAGAGGTGAAAACTAGGAGGGAGCGGGCAGCTGAAACCTTTTACGAGGTTACGAAACACTGCTGGGAGAAAGGAGGAGTACCGGACCACTGGAAGCAAGCCACAATCCATCTGCCACGTAAGAAGGGAGACAGGACAGGCACACACATATGTTGTTCAAATGTGTGTGAAATCTTATGGGACTTAACTGCTAAGGTCATCAGTCCCTAAGTTTACATACTACTTAACCTAAATTATCCTAAGGACAAACACACACGCCCGTGCCCGAGGGAGGACTCGAACCTCCGCCGCGACCAGCCGCACAGTCCATGACTGTAGCGCCTGAGACCACTCTGCTAATCCCGCGCGGCTCCCACATCTACCTACTGAGTAAGACAGAAGACCAAGGAGAACGCACAACTGGCGAGTACCAAGCGGGGTTGAGGAAAAATAGTTTTTCCCCAGTGCAAATTCTTAACTTGAAAACAATTATCAGGATCAGAACAACGAAGAACCTCAACACAGTCGTTACATTCACTGATTTCAAAAAATCTTACAGTTCTGTAAATAGACAGAGTACCCTTAACACTGGAAGAAGCAGGTGCTGACAAAATCAGCAGACAGTCAGTCAAACAGACACTTACAGACACAACTTCACAAGTTAAATTCCTAAGGAAATTTCTGAAGCCTTCAAAAATAGCACAGGAGTTCGGCAGGGCGACGGCGTCTCACAGATCCTCTTCAGTATGATCTCAGACAATGACACGAGAGAGAGGAATAAAGAACTACAAGAGAAAAACATCGACCGAATCCATCTAGTAGAAAGGGCAAGAACTGACGTGGAATGTAATTGCTATGATTTCTAAGGATAAAACAGATGCAAAGATAATGATAGGAACACTGTACAAAATTGCATCTCCAACCTGACTACAAATACCGAAAACGAAAACAGAATGCATTGAACATAAACACAATAGAGAAAAATATATACAAACACAAGATGGAAACGTCCAAAGAGTTGATAAGTTTAAGTATCGAAGAGAATGGATACAATCAAATGGGTTAGATAACACTAGAAGCAAAGAAAGATCGAGGAAAATTGAATTAGCAAACAAACTCACCCAAAACCGATTTAATAAAAAATCAGTATCATTCCAGGCAAAAATTTAACACCACGCAACAGTAACTACACCGGATGCACCATGCAGATCTAAATTCCTAACACCGAGTACAAGAGGTGAAGGAGAACAACTGGAAATGCAGAAATACTTCAGGGCCACAAAAGAACTAAACTAATAAATAGCTTGACGAAGAGGATAAATGAAGAGCTATAGAGAAATATAGGAACAATCGCAGACTCAATAAGAGAGAGGAGATGAAACTTTTACGGTCATTGTACGAATGACTACTGGCTATTGGATAAAAATTTTAATCTCGTATTTCCAAATTAAAAAACATCACGAGGTGACTGGAACAGCCAAGAAAGGACATGACAAAACCGAACGTCACAGAAGACACCAAGACAGGGAAAATTTCAGGCTACAGGTCAGTAGTGCAAAATTTCTTGTCCAACAACAAAACTCAAAACCTAGGAGGCTGATGTCAATGAACAGAGCCAGGCCGCCAGCCAATGCATAAAGAGATTCTGGGAAGAAGAAAAACGACGTACCATTGTCTTAGGTTCTAAGCTATCTATAGTTGATCAAATTCAATTATAAAAAAATGGAAAACTTAAAGAGGTCATAAGCAGGAAATAAGGAGAAATAAACACAGAATTCCTAAAAGAAGCACTGCAGAGGTAAGGAAAATTCACAAAAAGTGACAAATGTTCGAACCGGTCACGAGAATTGAGCTACATACACTCCTGGAAATGGAAAAAAGAACACATTGACACCGGTGTGTCAGACCCACCATACTTGCTGCGGACACTGCGAGAGGGCTGTACAAGCAATGATCACACGCACGGCACAGCGGACACACCAGGAACCGCGGTGTTGGCCGTCGAATGGCGCTAGCTGCGCAGCATTCCTGCACCGCCGCCGTCAGTGTCAGCCAGTTTGCCGTGGCATACGGAGCTCCATCGCACTCTTTAACACTGGTAGCATGCCACGACAGCGTGGACGTGAACCGTATGTGCAGTTGACAGACTTTGAGCGAGGGCGTATAGTGGGCATGCGGGAGGCCGGGTGGACGTACCGCCGAATTGCTCAACACGTGGGGCGTGAGGTCTCCACAGTACATCGATGTTGTCGCCAGTGGTCGGCGGAAGGTGCACGTGCCCGTCGACCAGGGACCGGACCGCACCGACGCACGGATGCACTCCAAGACCGTAGGATCCTACGCAGTGCCGTAGGGAACCGCACCGCCACTTCCCAGCAAATTAGGGACACTGTTGCTCCTGGGGTATCGGCGAGGACCATTCGCAACCGTCTCCATGAAGCTGGGCTACGGTCCCGCACACCATTAGGCCGTCTTCCGCTCACGCCCCAACATCGTGCAGCCCGCCTCCAGTGGTGTCGCGACAGGCGTGAATGGAGGGACGAATGGAGACGTGTCGTCTTCAGCGATGAGAGTCGCTTCTGCCTTGGTGCCAATTATGGTCGTATGCGTGTTTGGCGCCGTGCAGGTGAGCGCCACAATCAGGACTGCATACGATCGAGGCACACAGGGCCAACACCCGGCATCATGGTGTGGGGAGCGATCTCCTACACTGGCCGTACACCACTGGTGATCGTCGAGGGGACACTGAATAGTGCACGGAACATCCAAACCGTCATCGAACCCATCGTTCTACCATTCCTATACCGGCAAGGGAACTTGCTGTTCCAACAGGACAATGCACGTCCGCATGTATCCCGTGCCACCCAACGTGCTCTAGAACGTGTAAGTCAACTATCCTGGCCAGCAAGATCTCCGGATCTGTCCCCAGTTGAGCATGTTTGGGACTGGATGAAGCGTCGTCTCACGCGGTCTGCACGTCCAGCACGAACGCTGGTCCAACTGAGGCGCCAGGTGGAAATGGCATGGCAAGCCGTTCCACAGGACTACATCCAGCATCTCTACGATCGTCTCCATGGGAGAATAGCAGCCTGCATTGCTGCGAAAGGTGGATATACACTGTACTAGTGCCGACATTGTGCATGCTCTGTTGCCTGTGTCTATGTGCCTGTGGTTCTGTCAGTGTGATCATGTGATGTATCTGACCCCAGGAATGTGTCAATAAAGTTTCCCCTTCCTGGGACAATGAATTCACGGTGTTCTTATTTCAATTTCCAGGAGTGTATTTCAGTTCAACATATCGAGTCCAAGTGTCATTATTTTCAGCGTTTTTGCAATTGGTTAGTGCTGTTCTGTGTCACTGTATTTCTGTTGCTACTGTCGCATTCTGTACTAATCCGACAAATAAGAAATTCTGGAATCCATAGCTAAACTTGATCTAGACAACTCAAGTACAAAGACAAAAACAAAACAAAAGATCCTAAAATGTAATAACAGTAGATACGTAATGAAATGTCAGCAAAAATAACGCACCGTGCAGCAGAGACCTACAATTTACCTGTATAGGCCTGGCTGTCCTCTTATAGTCTCCTGCCTAACCTCATCCTCACAAATCGTGCAGTTTGCGGAAAAATACAGCCAAATATTCGTGGGAATCAAGATTATAAATATGCGTGCTAACCGTTCCATTCGCACCAGTCACGCTGTTCTTTCGATTCCTGCTCGATCTCACCTTCGGATATGATATATCTTATTGGGAAAGAAGTTGCTAAATATTTTATGGGAACGAAGATTAAAAATACGATTGCTGCTTGATTCACTGGCATCAGTTTAAGCTGCGCGCTTAGGTTGCGGTGCTGCCTAACCATACTCTCGGAAATCGCGACATATTTACAATAATCGGCACAGTTTACTTCAGGCACTGAGACAACCGCAGATAACATTTAATGACGGGACACTTTCATCTTTCCCATCGAAGACCGATGACGTCACGACGTCGCTAGTCAAAGTTGACGGGTGGAATAGGACACTAGAATTGAACCAAAGTAGTACTTAATGCCCGAAACTCATGTCTAGGCTGGTGGAAAATCTTGCAAAAATAAATTATGCCTTACGATAGGTCCATGGAGAACGCGTGTTTCAAGAAACCATGGCGGTGTGCTAACGTTGTCGAACATTATCCAAAAGATCGAACGAAGAAAGCACTTGGCATGGTAGCTTTGTAGGAATACTTATAATCTGCAGACGCCCGATCTTCCTGTAATTAAAAGATACGTAAAATTAATCTTTCTCCTACAGAGACTGCCTTAGATAGATTCGTATGAATAATCCGCTCGACTGATTTGTAAAATTACATTATTCTTAATATATAAGTGCTGTGTCTAAGATCTCCATATTTATTAAACATGCAGGAGTCGAGAATTAATGTTACGCATGCGCAGGAAGGTGCAGTCATTTCGGTGGCCGTGCTTTGGCAGACATCAGACGCTGGTCGGTGACTCGGCACAGACCGCTGCCGCTGCTCCGTGCTGTTGCCGCATTTCTCTGTCTCTGCAGACTCTGCTGGCAACGGGGACAGCAACAGCCGCCTTGCTCGCCTTTCGACTCGACTCAAACCGTTGCCGGGATACGGCGTGGGCCGATGACGAGAGCCGTGTATTGTTGGCAACTGCGTCACGTCTTCATTTGTCTCGTTTACTGTAATGGGGTACAGTTGACTGAAGAATCATTTTTGAAAGGGCCTTAGTCCAAATTTTGACAAAATGAGTTAAGCACGGTCACAGATCCTATACACACAGGTAGATATTTTTGTAAGAAAATGGCTTTATTGCCGATACCTGAAATGTGTTGCTGCGACTCAGTTACAATGGCATCATTTATGAAAGGGCTTTACTCCTGGAACAGTGCCCTTTCAATGGTGATTGTATTACCATGCCATCTACCAAATTCTTAAAGCACTTTATCTTACCTTTCTCTTTCGGTAGTTGAACCTTTGCTATTTCTGAAGAAGTGTTGTGAGACGTAAAATGACTCCAAGTATTGTGTTGGAACGTAGTGGGAGTACCAAGAAAAGAAATAAAGAAAGAAACAAAAACGTATTGTTGGAAAACATGAGCAGAACGCTATAAGAACAGCCACAGTAATTTGTCATGAGTACACTAACCCTTTCAGCCATGTTCCTTTATACATTTTGAACACAGTAGTTACAATCAGATGTGGCTTATAAACACACAGACTCAAATCCGATTCCAAAGTTCAGGAATTTTTGAAGGCTGTCGCCCTGTTTCCTGTATCTTTTTGTTTTTCGTGTTCTGTGCTGTACTCTACGTTAATTCATCATTACTTGGGCACGAATCAGGGTTGCACAGTCTCCTCAGACATGTAGATAGCGGTTGCACAGAATATATTGTTACAGTAAGTAGAGCAATGCAGGGCCGATGGGGGTCGACTACTTAAATCGCATACGTGACGGCGCAGCAATGAATGCGCCGTGAGTGGCAGCGTTAGGCAAAGTGAGACGCGTGTCACGTGACCCGACACTATACAGCGCGACACGCACGTGCCGCACGGGTGTCCAGGGCACACTGCGACGCGCACACCACACCTCGCACGCGCCGGCTGGCGGCGCTCTGCGCTGACTGAACCGAGGCGCGCGCAGCCTGTTATCTTCCTCGAACGATTCTACGGAAACTGTTCACCGAAAATATTTGATTTTTGCCTTACTTGTATCGTTATATGTCAGCTTCGTGGCGAAGTGCCCATCACCACGCTAATGACCATTCTTATTGTGATGTACACAATTTTAGAAAGACACTACGCAAAACTCAAAAAGTTTGCAACGAAAATTAGGGGTCGCTCTGATTTTGCGTTTGGTACGTATTACACCATATGTTGCTGCTTATGAAATTTAGCTAACATGTTGAATTTTTGTTTAGACTTGGGAGGAGATCTCTATCTGCCTCCGATCTCGAGAAAATGGATCCCATGTAGCGCGCTCACTTCTGATCTCACGCCCGCGAGAATGAAATACTCGCAACATCTCTCATATCTCCTAAACCGCTCGAGACATCGATACGAATGTTTGGCGAATGGTAGCACACAAGGAGGAGAGTGTTTTGCCAACTCTTAAAGACACGGAACTTTCTTATCTACGGCGATATATCAGTACTTATGCTTCCCTTTCTATTTATTTCACTTCAGTGACTGTAATTTTTTAAGAGTTATCGTCACCTAGCGAAACAAGAGCTTCCCAGTATGAAAATAAAGATGAAATTTCTTCTTTTATGTTACTGCAAACCGACACTATGAGGTTTTTCGTAAGCTATTGTTGCTCTGTGATTGCCAATTACTTGTTTAATGAGGCACTCCGTTTCGGAATTCTGTCGCAATAGCTGCTGTGAGATGAGTTTGGCAAATTACACTGTGACAAAGGACGTACAATTAAACCAGTCACCAAGAGAAATGTGGCCGTTACTCACAAACGGTGATGCTTCTTCGACTGAGAAAAGGTTAACAATTAACACAAAAATAGATTGGCAATTCTGTTGGAATTTTGGTAGAATCCCTGTAACCTATCGTATTTTTAACACTGAGTGACTGGAATGGAAACTTACCAAAGGATTTTATTCCTTCTCCTGATCTGACCAGCATTAAAATAATGACGAGCGTTCCTTCAGGCGGAATGATAGGCACATGCCAGATACTGTTTACTCACCTACGGCTTGCCAAACTGACAATATGTGATCGCGAATATAATAGTTGTTATTGAGAAAAATAGTTGATCTGTCGCACAACACAATGGTCAGTGTATTGTCAGCAGCGCAGGATAATGCGCGTGACAGGAATGCACAAGCTAGCCATGTGTGCCGTGTGACTTGGAGTTCGATAAACATTGTCATGAAAGTAGATCTGCCTTTGTAAGTAGTACATTTCAACAAATTAAATATACCTAATCATAACATTCCTACTTTCGTGCCGGCCGCGGTGGTCTAGCGGTTCTAGGCTGCGCGCCTAGAACCGCGCGACTGCTACGGTCGCCGGTTCGAATCCTGCCTCGGGCATGGATGTGTGTGATGTCCTTAGGTTAGTTAGGTTTAAGTAGTTCTAAGTTCTAGGGGACTGATGACCTCAGATGTTAAGTCCCATAGTGCTCAGAGCCATTTGAACCAGCCAACCTACTTTCGTAATAATACCGACCATTTTCTTCTTTTGTGTAGTCTGTTGTATAATTAGTTTATTAATACTGATAATGCGCATACAACAATTGAAATGCTTTTTCTCATCACGGCGAACCAATTAAAACATTGTTATTTGCGACTGCTTTTCGACTGTTTCTAGTTTGCAGTGGAAATATGTTGTTCACATGCATGTAGTACAGTGTGTCGTATTACAAAAAATGGTTCAAATGGCTCTGAGCACTATGGGACTCAACTGCTGAGGTCATTAGTCCCCTAGAACTTAGAACCAGTTAAACCTAACTAACCTAAGGACATCACAAACATCCATGCCCGAGGCAGGATTCGAACCTGCGACCGTAGCGGTCTTGCGGTTCCAGACTGCAGCGCCTTTAACCGCACGGCCACTTCGGCCGGCTGTCGTATTACATTATTACATCCATATCAGAGTAATCACAGTGAAACTTCTATGCTTCAGAACTTGGACGCTTTTTACCACAACCACAAAGGGATCACACCTGTGGAGATTATCCCTTTCTAAATTTTTGTAACAGATCGTACAGATACGCTATCCTACTAGGCAGCGAGAAGATAACCTTGCTTTACTTTCCTGCCTTGCTTCTTAATCACATGATTTTATAATATTCCTTGCTTCCTTATTCACTACACTCTGTCTCTTCTTGCAATCTGAAATCATCCCGGAAGCATATGATACAATTCCAGCGGCCAATGGCTCATTAGTTACTGAAGTATGCATTTTTCTTTACAGAAGAAAAACAAAACAAAACAGAACTATACAGATATAAATAACAGAAAAGTATAATGTACTAACGAAGGAAGCTGGATCGTTTAAATGGCGAAAAACGAAAGACTACCCAACGGCAATAGAATTTAGTACACAGTAAGGCAAAAACTTACCGTATGCGCAGTGCTACCACTGCTCATATGAGCCGCTCCGATGTGAGCACATGGCCGGGCTACTTTTCCGCTCCCCGCCTCAAATTTCCCACGCTGCTAGCGAGGCACGCGCGAGAAACTGTGCCGCAACCACAACGCCGCGCGACCTGGCGCAGTCGCGTCCCAGTCGCGTCCCAGTCGCGTCGCGTCGCAGTTTGCGCGGTCCCACTTGAACCTGTGGAGTTACGAAAACACGCGCTGCGCTGCGTCGCGCCACACGCGCTATACGCGTCTCAATTTGCGCCAAGCCTAAACTAAATCAGGATGACCACTTCTCATACAAAATCTGTAATACTGTTTAGCGATTCGAGTTCCAGTTCTATTCAACAGTTTAAAATTTACCCGTGATCAAAGACATCAGCACCCAGCTGTCAATTAACGTCCCGTTCTCCCAGCAATTTCGCAGTTATGTCACAGGACTTTACATCTGTGTACTGTCGCTCTACCGTGTGCTAACACTATATACTAATGCGAAAACAACCTGTTACAATTGGTGCGCTAGATGATTTAATACAACATGGCACGTTTGACGTCATATTTCTGCAGCAAGTCTCAACGACAGGAATGGGAACATTGCCTGACTTGGAAGCTATGATTAATATCGAACCAGTAATCAACTGAGCAACGGGTATTCCTTTTCCTGTTAAAAATTTCCAACTCTAGCCCAGCGGAGACGCAGTTGCATGTTCTGTCGGTGAGGCATTCATTATAAATATTGACGCGCCATCGGGGCTAACTTTACACGTGCACGATCGGATGTTTTTAGTCATCATATCTCAACTCTCCTCCCAAATTCAAATAGTAGCATAATATGTGGTAGGGATTTTAATTGTGTGCTGGATCTGCAGACGAAACTATAACACTTAATAAATGTGCAGAACTACAGCAACTAATTAACTGACGTGTGGCGCATTCTCCGTTAAGATCAAAATGATTTTGCACATTTTTTAAAGTGTGGTGAGCAGAGTAGACCGAAAGTACGTTTCACGAAGTCTAACCGGTGATCTAATTCAAACTGAAATTTTTCCTGTTGAGTTTACGGACGATTGTGGCTTCGAAATGCGTCTAAAGCTAAGATTACCTTCACAAACGGACCTCCTACTCTTTAGAAATTCAATACCAGCTATCTTCCTCTTCGGGACCTCTGTTCCGAAATCACTGGTACCATGAAAATTTGTCGACACAAGCGGCAAAATTTAAAACCAGTCACAGTGCAGAGGCGAGTTACGCCAGGCCTGCTGTACGAAAGGCCCTCCCCGGCTGCTGTTGTGACGCAGCCCAACTTCACAGACACTGCTTCCGGTGTCACTACGCCTTCTGCTACTCATGATAGCGACCCACACTGTCAACTTAAACAGATCAAGGCAGAATTAATGTACTTCAAAACACAACACATTAGAGGGTGAGTTGCTGGGCAAGGCCTGCAGGGAAATTTCCAGATGAAAATATCGCACTGAAGCACTTTCAAAACGAAACACGCAAAATGCACAACAGCTTGCTTCCGTGTGTTGAGCTCGAGAATGGCGACCGTTTCACAACGGAGACCGCCATAACTGAACACGCCCACTCTTCTTTCCGTCCGCAGCCCGACTGACCCTTCTGCATTGTCTTCCCCGTCACTGCAGGTTCAAACCTCACTCAGCTCGAAACAGATCGAATGGCCGCAGATCCCAGTTGACAGTGATGACTTCAGACAATTTTTAAAACAATATCCAAAAATTAATCAGCAGGTCTATTCACATACAGTCAACATGGATTTAGACTACATCGTTCTTGTGAAACACAACTACCCCTTTAGTCACAATAAGTGTTGAGTGCTATTGTCACGTGATTTCAAATTGATTCCGTATTTCTGGATTTACAGAAGTCTTTTGACGCTTTACCTCACAAGCGACTTGAAATCAATTTGCGTGATTATGGAATATCGTCTCAGATATGCGACTGTATTTTCTTATTTCCTGTCAGATATGTCACAGTTCGTACTAACTGACGGAAAGTCATCGAGTAAAACAGCTTATTTCTGTTGATCCGCAAAGTAGTGTCACAGACCCCCTGTTGTTGCTTATCTATACCAACGATTTAGAAGGCAAGTGGAGCAGCTGTCTTGGGTTGTTTGCAGGTGATGCTGTCGTTTATTGTCTAGTAAACACATCAGAAGATCAAAACGATTTAGAGAAGACATGTGCATGGTGCGAAAATTGGCAATTGACGCTAAATAATGAAAAGTGTGGTGTCATCCACATGAGTGGTACAAGGATTCCGCTACACTTCGATGCACGATAAATCAAACAAAGCTGAAAGCCGTAAACTGAACTAAATACCAAGGAATTACAATTACGAACAACTTAAATTGGAAAGAACACAGAGAAAATGTTGTGAGGAAACCCAACAAAGACTGCAATTTATTGGCGGAAAACTTGGAAGACACAGCGCGTGTACGAAAGAGATTGCCTACACTGAGAGGTGGCATGAGCCCCCTCTCATATTTCTATCTTACGATTTTCCTCTCTAATTGCATGCGGTGCAAAGTTGCTATTCCTTCACACGCGGACTTCCCACGCAGCGTCTCTCGTCACCCAGGTGGTCCGGTGACAGGCGGGCTCTTCTGATTTTGAAAGGGTGTGAGGGAGTCGAGTGAATGCTTTCCAGACGCCGACGTGGTCAAAAGACACGCCCGCAGGGGCCTGAAGTAGCGGCTGGGCTAGAGGTTCCGTTACTTCGCAGAATCTTAGCGAAAACACTTTCTGGCGGGCTACCAGCGAGGCGTGGGAATGACTTGTGTTCCCAGGCAGTTGTGGCGGGAAAATTCCCGCGCTTTCTGCAAAATAGTAACTGTGATAGGCTTGCTCAGGGCATAGCTCCGTGACGTAGCAAAATCAGCGCAGAAATCGGCGCCAAGAATCTCCATTGGTGGAATGGTAGTGCTCCGGCAATGGAGTGGAACTCTCCGCCGGTTTTAGAGTTGCTGATTGGAACGTTTAACCACGGCCACTGTCGTGGGGGCGGGAATGTTCTGTGTTCGGCCTGTACGGGTGCTCTAGTAGTCGGCTCTCGCCTTTCGGTCGGAGTAGGTTACAAGACTGAGCTCTCGCTGCTCTGGTCAGCCTGCTTTCCGTTGGCTGTCTAATATACTTTTATTTAATTGTAACTGTTTGACGAAGTTGCTGAAGTTTCGACTTCAACGTGACTTTCCGAGTACAGTTGGCAATTGAGCGTTCTGTGTACAAGAGGCCTATGTTGTCTGTCTTGAGCAGTTTTGGCTAATGTTGACTGTACCGGAGTTACTGTGTGACTTCGCTTGTTAAAATCAATCACTGTACCATCAGTGATTGTGTGGCGAGCCTTCTTCGTCTCCCTCAGAGGCGCATTTGTATTGCCGGGAAGTCTTTAGTCTGGAACAACCATGCCAGGATAATTCGTTTCGGGTTATACTCGCGACATTATCATCACCATAACAGGACGTCGAAGCAACCAGCCATCGCCTACGGTACGCCAGATCGTGTTCTGGTAGTTAAGAAGACAGTTTGGTAACGTATGTCCGCAGCACCGGCAGACAGGGATTTTCCCAGGTGATAATCAGAGCCCAGCAGAGCGCGCCTGTTCGTCTTTTTCTAACTTTGTTCTGTCTTGGGTAGCAGCAATTAATGTTGGGTTGGCTGTGTGTTTTCTCTTAAGATTTGAGTTGCAAGGAATTGGCTCCACATACCACTTCGTCATAAATGTCACAGTCTAGTTTAGGGACAACTTCACCTTCACAGCATTTATTTGAGTATCCAATTTGAACCAATTTGATGTATTGTAAATGTTTCATGTGTTTTGTCTATTATTTTGAGTTTAGTCATAATAAATCATATATTGATATTTTGGACATAACTTTCATTCTGTTAATCGGTAGAGCAACCCTTTCATTTCTCACTACATTACTGAAACTTTCCTTTATTTGATTAATGTCTGTCAAATTAAATTATTGCAGGTGTCAAACTCTTTTCTACTCCACTTGCAGGGTCTATTACAGCCAGTTCGCGTTTCAAAATGGTTCAAATGGCTCTGAGCACTACGGGACTTAACATCTATGGTCATCAGTCCCCTAGAACTTAGAACTACTTAAACCTAACTAACCTAAGGACTTCACACAACACCCAGTCATCACGAGCCAGAGAAAATCCCTGACCCCGCCGGGAATCGAACCCGGGAACCCGGGCGTGAGAAGCGAGAACGCTACCGCACGACCACGAGCTGCGGACAGTTCGCGTTTCTTTTTAATCCATGTGCAACAGCAAAAGTCGTAGTTAGAATAGGGGGGGCTTAGAGCATCATTTATATATGAAGATTCTCGAAGAATTTAGTGTTAAATACACTGCTAGCCCCGGCACCTCGCAACACTACGCTTGGCTGCCCTGTTTGGTGTGGCATCCATACCAGATAGGATTGAAGGAGTACATGGAAAAAGCTCAAAGAAGGGCATCACGTTTTGTCTTATCGACAAATAGAGGAGACAGTGTCACTGACATGGTACAGGGTTTGTGGTGGACATCACTGAAGCAAAGGGGCTTCTCATTGCGGCGGGATCTTTTCACGAAATTTCAGTCGGAAACTTTCTCCTCCGATTTCGGAAATACTTTGTTCTCCTACAGAGGGAGAAATGATAACCGTAATAAAATATGGGACGTCAGGATTCGCACGGAAAGATATAGGTGTTTGTTTTCTCCGCTCTGTTTTGGAGATGGCTTAACAGAGAACTATTGTGAAGGTGGTTCGATGAACCCTCTGCCAAGCACTGAAGTGTGATTTGCAGAGTATCCATGTAGATGTGGATGTAGACGTGTGCCCAAATCAACTTTACCAAACGCATTGGGACTTTATTCGAACCTGTTTTACAGGGAATGTGAATGAAGTTATTGCTGCCACCGAAATTCAGAATTACTTGGAGGAAACGATTATTGTGCTACCAAAGCGAACATGTAGTCATAGGGAGGGACATCTTCGCCCAATAACTCTCCTAAATGCCGATTAAAAACTCGTTGTAAAAATCCTAGTATCGAAATTAAAACCTGCCATATGCTAAATCTATCAGCCATCAGCGTCAATGCGGACCTGCACGGGGGAGCACGTGACCCAGCCGCGGTTCTTCCGCTCCAGTGCCCACACGTTTACTGATAGTGTCAGATACAAACAGCTACGTCAACTCGTGCACAGACTTGGATTTGGCGATCGATTTACTGAGCAATGCAAGTACTACAAAAATACATATCAACTGTTGAAAAACAGGTGCTGTGGCAACTCGTAGGCCTGTCAGGCAAGGCTGTCTGCTTTCAGTGCTCGTGTATGTCTCAGCCTCGTTTGTCTTCTTCATATTGGTTGAAAAAACAATAAATGGCATATCAGTAGAAACAAGGAAAGTGACATGCAGCGCATACGCTGATGATGTGGAGCTCTTTTTGAAAGACGTATCTGACTTTCATCCAGTACAAAGTTTACTCTCTATTTCGACAGGCAACAGGCACAACGATAAACTGGAGCAACAGGTTTCCACCGCCCACTGTGTCCTGTACTCTGTTCCGCCAGTCGTCTTTGAGTTGCGCCGCCAACACATTCAAAGTGCTGCGTGTGCAAATGTCATATACGACAACATTAAACTGGCTTTAAATACTGATTACTGTCAGCGCTGTAACAAACAGACACGCAAAACGCAAGCCGAACCTAATTCAGAAATCAGAGCTAGTCAGCGTCTTTGTGCTGTCAAGGGCCTGGTGTGTCGCCCACGTGTTGAATGTGTCGAAACAAATGGGCAGGGCGATTAACCAGTCTGTAATCTGAGTTCTGTGGTGGCTGAATTTCGATTCTGTTCGCGGGGTTCCTTCATTCGACTCAAACCCCAAGAGCTGTGCAAGAGCCACATCAGTTTCTTACGACGCCATAAAATGTACAAACTAGACCACCATTTTTAGTATTAGAATACTACCAAGTAGTGATGTACGTATATTAAACAAAAGCTTACTTGCTAATGTTTCTTAGGATACTAAACACGATATTCTTCAGACTGACTTTTCGAATTAAGTAAATACATGTGAATCTATAGCACAATCTATTAAAATAGGGCAGTCAAAATTATTTTAGAGTAAATGAAGTAATCAACTCAGAAAACAGGCGTTACAGTCTGGAACCGCGCGACCACTACGGTCGTAGGTTCGAGTCCTGCCTCGGGCATTGATGTGTGTGATGTCCTTAGGTTAGTTAGGTTTAAGTAGTTCTAAGTTCTAGGGGACTGATGACCTTAGCAGTTAAGTTCCATAGTGCTCAGAGCCACTTGAACCAATTTTTTTTTTTTTTTTTTTTTTTTGACAGGTGTTACACAACCTATAGTGGCTAATAGCTTCCTCATTGAGTTTGTAAAACGCTCACTAAAAGTTTGTGCAAGAGTTGTGCCATAGGTCTTCATGGCTGACACAATCGTAAGCCTTAAGGAAGAACTGGTGACGTCACCCGTGTTCCTTACTGCGTGAGCTGCCACACCCCTGTACGCACAAACGACTTGGGAAATGTTGTTTTGTGCATCTCCACAATTCCGGTAAAAACTAATGCATTTATCATTTTTAGTTCTGACACGAAGCGTTTCATAATGAGTTTGTAGTGTTCGTCATGATAGAGGTCAGGAGCGGAGGGCGTTGTAAAACGAAAAGTAATGAAGTGGAGTGGACCCAGTTTATTCCTGTAACGATGATACATTGGTGCCTACGTAGGGCCGAGCAGCCCCAAGAGGGGTTGCCGTCTGCTCATCAGAGAGGCAGAGGCCGGAGGGGCGACTACTCGGGGCCGAGGTCTGAAGCTAAGAGAGCGCGGAGCTGTTTCCGAGCCGCCCTCGCCGCTCCCGGCCGCGTCCCCACGTGATCACACGATTAGCCTCTGATTGGAGGATTGATTCCGCCAACGCGCCTTGCTAGTAGCGTGCCCCCGTCAGCGCAACCAACCCGTGGGACTTGAGTCTGACCGAGGAGCACATGGCAGGAATGTGCCGACCGTGGTCTTCCGGCCAGCACCTTCCACCACAGTATGCCCAAGCTGGCTACGGCTGAACATTATGCGTGGAAAATTTATTTAATAAAATTTTGTCGGCAATGATTCCTCTTGGGGGGTCTCCTCCCTGCACATCCTTTCCCCTTCCGAAGAAGGCTCTCTGGATGAAAATGGAGCTTATTCTAATTGATTATTCCATTTAAAAATATATATGATCATTATGAAGGGTCCCAGAAATTAACATCCATAACATAGTGATATCAATATGTGCAAAAGTTACAGAGTGGCCTGAAGGAAGGCTCTTGAATAACAAACTTGTGAAGTTGGTGCGACGGCAGTGGGGCGGCGCCATGCTGTGAGTGTGTGTCGGCGGTGTGAGTGGTGGTGGGTATCCAGGCGATGGTGAGGGGCACCGGAGCACAGCACACTGAAACACTCCACCCTCGTGGGGGTGAGAGGATGCTCCCAGGCCTAACAGTCACAAGGGGGGTTTCCCCCGTAATGTTACTTTGAGTTCTTAAATCTAGGATTACAATGGTAATTGCCCGAGTGGCTGAATGAGAACATTACAAAATGACAAAAAGTTAAAGAGAAAACAAAATGACTTACATGAGGGTTAAAACTCGACAGTTAAATTGTGATTCCATAGACTTTACATAGAAATACAAATCCATTACAAAATTAGTTCATTGACCTGACACCTAGACTACAACTTAATTCTAAGGGGGGGGGTCATGCCTGATCGCATGCACCAAGGTTGGCAGGTAGTTTCAGGTGTGATATTCACCTTCAGGTTGTGGGGGTGGTACTACTTCTCGGAAGGAAGTGAAACATTTGCAAAACCCTCTTTTACAGAGTATCCAGCATACTATAATCAGAATTATTACAGTGATGATTACCGAACCAGCGCTGGGTAATACAACGGTGGTTAATCGCTTGGTTTGGTGCCAATCAGCAATATGTGAGGCCACTCGGTCAAGAGCAACTTGGTTGTGTTCCTGGGTAAGGAGATGATTGATCGATTGGAGTAGATCTGAATCATTGGTATTCGGTAAATTCTTCAGCTTCTCATGGTGATGGATTTTGAAAGAGAGTTCAGGAAGGTAAATGTGGGAATGGTGACATGAAAGGTGGAGTGCAATTGAGCTGATATCCTCATAGAAGCAGCGTATACGTCACATCTTGAACTATTATACACTAGGCCACTATTATTCAGTGTTACCCGGTACGATTCAGTCTCTGACATTGAACGGTGGCGGTGACAGTCTGTGGAACAGCGAACAGAAAACTGTTGCCAACAGGCTGAATTATTGGTTGACGAAGTGAGACTAGAACACGAGGACATGGAGGGGTAGTAGCTTCAGCTAAAAACAGTGACATCTCGCACTCAGTAGTGTTAGTGTGTAAAATTAGCGTGGAGCATAAGTAATGTGTTGTGTGGGAGCAACTGGATAGTTCAGCGCGAGTGAGAGTGGCGTGAGTTTGTCGATCCCGACTAACTATTAAAAATTCTTGAGTCTGCCAAACAACATGGTGATGAAGGGTAGCCCAAGAGACTGGAAAAGTGTATATTTGATAGCACTCGTATTCGCAATTTGCGCACGTGATTGGCAACCTCATTCGCATCTGAATACCGTCAGAATTACGGGTAAGTCGGACCTCCAACGCAGCATAGTAAAAGGGGAGGTTGCTTTCCCGCACGGCATAAAGCATTTGTTTAGGGGCCAAAATTTGCGAGGACACATTGTGTAGCATGTGCAAGAAGGGCTCTGAGGGTAACAGGTGTGGACTGAGCTTTCCTTGCAGTCCGAGTTGAATGGCCGAGTGTAACATGTGCACGTGTAACTGTGCTGTGTGTATATTAAATAAAAGAATCTGCGTGGTCTTCATAATGTCCAATGTGATAGTTAGATTACGTAATCCCGAGCGAAGATGAGTCCACTCTTGGTTAAAGGATTGTTCAAGTGCACCATAGTGTCGTGTTAATCTGTCGGCTACAACTTGTATTTGTCTAGTTGTGGCTAACAGGTTATTCTCAAGATGTGTCAGGCGCACCTGTTGATGTATCAACACTTCGTGATTAACTTGTGTTTCCGAAAGCGCTTGCTGTGTGTCCAAATCCCAGCGTTTTGCGTCTGTTTCGTCAGGAGTCCCAAAGACAGATTTTAATAATGTACCTCCAACGGGCAACCAGGCTCGTTTGAAACGAGGCAGTGGTACTGCATCCCTAATACTGTTCAATTGACTTCGAAGGGTTGAAATAATTCTAGTCACTGCCCACAAAGATCGGAGAAACTCATGTTCCTTCGTCTGCGTCAAGAAGGTTTCATATTTTGACAATTGCTGAGCTGTATCATATAAAGCACGGTCTTCCTCTTCTAATAATGTTAGGTTGACATCAGCTAACACAATAGCATAATGTGGAGTATGCACCAGATTGTGACGACGTCCAAAGAGCACGCCAGATGTGGAAGGGTAGACGTGAAATGGAGGCGCCTTAACGGCGACGACGACAACCATTGAGATTAACATGCTGCCCATTGCGGATGATAAATTGACAGCCATTTGAAGGGAGGTTGCTTTCAGCTTCCAATGTTGATAACGGTCGACTGCGAGAGAAAGTATTAGTGCCCCTAGAAGTAAAAATTTCCTGGCTTACTTGATGAGTAATTCAGAGATGACGGAGGGGGTACAACGTTGTAGCAATAATTACCTGGCAAGTAGCGACGATGGACCAGTTCAGTCACGCTTACTGATGAAGAAGGCCACGAAGTAGAATCACGGCAGGCAACCAACAGTTTAGCAGCCGTGGGGGTAGCAAGGCGGCAAGACAATGGTGTAATTCGACACCGAGTATCCGCTGATCAATCACGCGTCAGCAAAAAAGACGCTGAACGCGGAGGCACTACTACGCAGCGCAGACTAAGCGTAACTCGCTGGAAAAATTTTTCTACCTGCTATGGGACGAAGGCCAAGTGTCATCAATTAATTTGAGATTTTGTACGAAGAGAGTTTTTTTTTTTAATGAATAAAATGAGAAGGAATCCTGTGATCGCGGTGTAAACCTGCACAGCCTAGGCACCTCCCACGCATTGGCCACTACGCAGGGGCACCCACCCCGCTAAGGTTCGACACGGCGAGACAGGTGAAGTACTTCATAAATTTCAGAAATAATATTGAGTGGTTTTTCAGCTGTAGAAAACCCGAATGAGGGTAGGACAACTCAAGTTAACTCAATAATCAAAGGATCTTTACTTACAGAAGTGGTCAATAGAAGTCGGAAATGAATGTTAGCGAGAGCGAGTCTGTTGCTCGTGAATACAGAGGCTGGGTGTGAAGCAGTGGAGGCGGCGCAGCGCAGCTTTATCAGCGCTGAGCCGGCAGAGTGCTGAGCTCAGGTAACAGCGTCGGAGAGCGCTAGTGGCTCTGCGTCCGAGACCAAGGCATTGTAAGTGCAACTTAAGAGTAACAGTTTATTGCAAAGCAATAATACACAAATAGCTGATGTCACAAAGACGTTTGATTCCATTTTAACAGAACAACGTAAGTGTTCAACAGGTAAATTGACTACGTTGTTGATTAAAAGAAACTGCTACTGGACATAACGTACATACGTACGTACTTCCCTTTCCCCTTCCGAAGAGCGGAGGGCATAACCGATAAGAGCCTTGTTCATGTACTTAGTATATGACAATAGAGGTCTGGTAACATCAACAAGTTACACCAAGGTAGTGTGGATATGAACAGTGTGAGTGTGTTGTTAGTTGTTTTTGGGCGTATGAAGTGTTGTGTAAATGTGTGACTAATGGTAGCTGATGGCGGATACGAATTGAAGGCCAATAGGTGCTATCAGAGAGACTTCCAGTCGAGAAACAATGAAAATTAAAAGGGAATACCGAATATGACACAAAGATAACGTATAACCATAAAGTGTACTAACATTAATCATAACTATAAATTGATAACAATAAGACATGACATTGAAGTAATAATAATTGACAAGAAATAAGATAAAGGGAATATTTCCCGAACATAAACTTCCGAATCGGATACGAAATCCGTCAGCGGATGTTGTTTTTTTAGTCGGCTGACGAAGTGCATTAGGGACTACGTCAGTAGAATCCGACAGTGTGTGTATATAACAACATTGTTCTTAAAAGTGCAGTTTGCACTGTCAGATGGTGAAAAGCAACTAATCCGTTCAGCAACGGAAAAGGCTGCCATCTGGGGAACGGTATCTGAATCTTTGGCAGAATCCGATGATTTTGCAATGGAATTGCCATCTAGAAGAAGGTGGCGTTGTATAAAATGTAATAAAAGAGCGTCTGGGGCTCAGTTCATTTGTGGTTGAGTGCCAAGGGCGTAGTGTGAGCGCAAATTGTCTCACGGTAATTGATGTATGAATTGTTTTGTGGTCAACCGAGGAGCCTAGGATTCGGTGACGTGTGAGTACAAGTTCGCGGTGCGTATGAGCTACCTGCGAGTGACACGACTATTAAGTTCAGCAGTGCATTAGTGCAATCTGCAGACTTGGATTGATGATTATATAATTTGCAGGGCAATGGGGCAACCTGCGGACAGTGCTAAGGCAACCTGTCTGATAATTGAGGGGTAGGCTGTGCATTGGAGCTATCTGCGATACCGTGGTTCAGCGGGCCTAAGGGCGTCCGTCTGACTTGATAAGAATTAGTGTAGGCACATGGGTTTCCTGCGATACATGGAATAAAAGTATCAGCGGCGTTATCAGCGTCCTGCTGTACTAGGAAAATGTCGACTGTTCAAGCAATAAAAATAGCTCTGAAGCTAGAATAGCATACACGCATAAATAGCGTCACTTTTTGTGCGCGCAGTACATAACACTACATAAAATGAAAATCATGAACTATAAATCACTAGCGCTAGCATAATATAATTAAACACAATGATGTATAATAATAACGCTGCAAGTAGTCGGAACGCTCAACGTTAACATGTGACACTGACCACCTGGGGCTGGCTGCTGGGCTGCGTGTGTGTTTGCTTTAAAACTGACGATAACAAATTCAACTGAAAGGGCAACTAGACACAGTTCCCGTAGCGCTTACATCACCGGCTAATTAGAGGCAAAGTACGTGTCTCACAATGGATCATCGGCCGATATTTTGGGGCAAGACTGCAACAAGGGAGAGCAATATCTCGGTGTAAAAGGGCGGTAAGATTAAAAGACCGGTACTGTCGGAAGAGGGTACCTAACATGTTGTAGGGGCCTCCCCATCGACAGAAGAAGGAAAACAGGATAGAACAATGACCACGGCGGTAGAGTAAAATAAATGGGGAGGGCAAAAATAACTGCGTAGCAACCAAGGAACAATCGCCCACCGATATACGGCAGCCCGGACGATTGGTCGTTTGTGCCTCGTCAGTAGCGTGAAAAACCCGTGGCATTGCTTTGGTTTGCCCATATCTGGCCTTGTCCAGGGAAGATAACGTTAAATGTCCTCATAGTTCGATGTGTAAGAGGGTTAGGGCTGTAGTTTATAGCTTATACAATGAATCAAAGCAGCAGTGAAATTTCACTTATAGGATTGGCAGACTAAGGTATGCAGAATAATGTAAATCGTTAAGAACTTCGTGTGATTTATCCAGCTAATGTGAAACAAAACGAGGAAAAGAATATAAACAATGAATCAAATCTATTTAATGTTTATGTTAACATTTATTGGGATGTTTGAATGAATTTTGTTTGCCGTGGCTTCCGGCTGCATGAAAGAAACCAGCCTGGAGCTGTTAGCGAGCGCGCAGCGCACGCGTAGGTGCGGAGTGGGCAACGGCACGTCAGCGGTTATGTGAGACGGCGTGTAGCCGCGAGAGACCGGCCGCTACTGCAGCGACAAATATCACGCGCTTAGCGTGTACCAGAAATAACGATGAATCAGAAATTGCTAATTATCTAGCATAAGAGTTTTTTTTTTTTTTAAAAAAAAGGCTGTTAGTTATATAAACTGATGGTAAGTGCATTGTAGTCTGTCATACACGGAGGATAGGGCAGTAATTTGCGGTTTGTTTTTGTAACTACTCGGACGCGCTGCGTGTTGAGACGCTGGAGGCGGCAGCGCACGTGGTGATAAGATACGTCATCGCGCGGAGCGCTGTTACTGGCTGAGAAAAAATGATGGCCGCTGGCCAGTTCTTGGCGAGGAGAAGGGACAGCGCTGAAGAGGAGGGGAGGCGACAGCTGATGTTTTGCCCCGCCAACAGCTGGTCCCGTAAACAAAGCGTACGAGGCGTATGCATTTCAAGTCCTGGCTTTATCTGTTCCGATTACTTACGAATAGCTGCAGCAAATACAGAACTACGACATATAGTACAATACACTAGGCGTCAACGTAACAAGTATTAAGAAAAGCTCGGAGTAAAAATACTCCACATGTACTGATTTGCCAAATAGATGGCAATAGAGGACCTTGAAGAACATTATTCGGAGTTAGCAGCCGCGGTACTGCCAACACCAAGTGTAATGGTTGCATTTGAAGCAAGTCAGTTGCGTGACGTGTAATGCGTGGCATTGCTTGCAAAACATAAAACATAATCATACATATGAAAATGAGCAAAAATACATGACGGGACTGGAAACTGACAATTGAGAATAGCTGGGAACTCCGTGGTGGCCAGGCACGTCTTGCTTCCAAGTCCCTGGAGAAAATGACTTAAACTAAGCTGCAATAGAACATAACATAAAACTCTAACTAGGCGTGATTAATCACGCGACCTCAACCCATAAGGGTGTCGATTCCGCAAAGGGTATCTACAACCCTGTGGAGGTAATCTCCTCCGTTTTTTCTTTCGTCTTTGTTCCACAGGCGGATCGGGGGCTGCGACCTGTTGTGGTGACACAGCCCTCCCGTGGTAAGGTTGCAGGCGGTCAAAGTGCACTATCACCGTACGATCGGTTAATTGCAGTTCTGCATTGACTGGTGAGGTCAACCGTACAATCCGATACGGGCCTTCAAAGCGGGGAGAGAACTTTTTAGTTCGTCCCTTTTTGATTGCCGGGTTTCGTAGTAACACTATATCACCTGTTTGATAAGTCGGTAAAACAGCATTTTTGTTCTGCCTGTGCAACAGTTTATTAGTAGCTTTGATATTATTCCTCTTTACCTTATACCAGATCGCTTTTAGCCGGCGGGCTAAACCTTTTACTTCCTTTATTTCTACACCTTGAGGTAGTTTGTCTATTTCGAACGGCGAATTCATCGGCCGTCCAAACACAGCTTCGTAAGGGGTATACCCTGTGGATTCATGTATTCGGGTGTTGTATGCCGAAGAAATATACGGTACATTCTGTCCCAATCAGCGTGCGTTTTTGCAACATAATAGGATAACATTTTGCAAATTGTACGGTGTACGCGTTCAACGCGACCGTTGGCTTTAGGATGGAAGGGAGTTGTACGCCATTTTTTGATTCTTAATAATTTACAAACTTGTACAAATAAAGCAGACATGAAATTGGTTCCTTGATCCGTTAAAATGGCATCAGGACTTCCAAAAGGTAGTATCACACGATTTACAAACTCTCTCGCCACAGTTTCAGCTGTCATGTCGGGGAGGGGAACCAAAATTAGATAACGTGAAAAGTGATCAATAATAGACAAAATGTATTTGTTACCTTGTTGCGACTGTGGAAAAGGACCTTGGAAATCTAAAGCAAGAATTTCGAAGGGTGAAGATGCCTGAGGAAGTGTTTGCAGCGGCACCCGCGGATGCCTATTTTGTGCTCGTTGTGCACACGGCAGGCAAGATCTTACATACCTGTCCACATCACGTTGTCGGTATTGCCACCAATAACGTGTCGCAATTCGAGCGTTCGTAGCGCGTTTTCCGCTGTGACATGCTTGGATGGTATCATGGCATTGCCGTATTATACGTTGCTGCAAGCATTCCGGTATTACCAAACGATTCCCATGTGGAGTTCTTCGATACAAAAGGTCGTCTATTACTTCAAATTCTGGGAATGTGGCGTATCTTTGACATTGAACGTCCACCTGTTGTGCTTCTTTTAACTCTTCAATTGATACCTCATCTGATTCAATGACACGCACTTTTCTGCTTAACGCATCAGCATTTTGATGCAACAGACCAGGCTTGTGCCGAACTTCAAAATCATATTCTGACAGTTTCATGGCCCAGCGCATAAGTTTGCTGCTAGGGTCTTTAAGATTCAATAACCACTGCAGAGCAGAGTGATCGGTAAGAACTGTAAACTTGCGACCATAGAGGTAACATCTAAAATAATTAATTCCAAAAAGAAGGGCAAGCAATTCCTTTTCTGTAGTACTGTAATTAGTTTCTGCTTTATTCAGTTGACGAGAGGCATACCCAACGGGTTTTTCCTCACCATCTTGCACTTGGCTTAGGACACATCCTACAGCAAAATCAGATGCGTCACAAGATAAAATAAAAGGTTCAACGAAGTCTGGGTAAACAAGTAGAGGTGAACTAGTTAAAATAATTTTCACTGTTTGAAAGGCGGTCGAACATTCATCCGTCCAAACAAAAGGAGTATCCTTTTTCAACAATTTAGTAAGTGGTTTGGTAATAGTAGCATAATCTTTAACAAAACGGCGGTAATAATTTGCAAGGCCAAGGAAGGATTGTAATTTCTTTAAATTTGTTGGAATAGAAAAAGTGTCTACTGCTTCAGTTAATCGTGGATCTGGTTTGACTCCGCTGGAACTGATGACATGTCCTAAATACTGCACTTGTGATTGAGCAAAAGAACATTTTTCTAATTTTAAGTTTAAATTAGCATTTTGCAAGCGCAACAGTACACTGCGTAGATGTTCAGCATGTTCAGCAATGGATTTTGAAAATATAATTATATCATCAAGATACACAAGGCACATAGTAGGTTTCAACCCACGTAATAGCAGATCTGCAAATCGCTGAAAGGTTGCTGGCGCGTTGCGAAGCCCGAAAGGCATCCTTAAGCATTCATATAAGCTACAAAAGCTGTCTTAGCTCGATCTTGAGGAGCAATTGGAATTTGATGATACCCACTGCGCATGTCTAATGTTGTAAAGTACCGGCAATTGCCCAGACGATCGAGTGTTTCATCGATCCGGGGTAATGGATAATGATCTGGGGTAGTAACCTTGTTTACTACTCGCATGTCTACACAGAGGCGATAGGATTTTTCTCCGTCTATAGATTTCTTTGGAACGACTACAATTGGGCTTGACCACGCACTAGAAGAGGGTTGTATTACTCCTGCTTCTAGTTGCTGTTGTATAGTTTCCTCTACCACTGACTGAAGATGGTGGGGAATTCGGTGTCCTTTTTGAGCTATTGGCCTAGCATTTCCGATTGGAACCTCATGTTGGATTAGATCTGTTGCTGGTAAATATTTCCTGTCTTCAAACAACCATGAATACTCATTCAATACTTCATTTATTAGCTTTTGTTCATGCAATGGTGGGTGACTAAGCTTAGCTTTAAACTTATCTGTCAGATGTGACGTGATTGTCCAAAGGTGTTGAGAGGCGGCAGCAGTCTTTTTCTTTTTCAGAGAAGGGGTTTTCATTGGCAACTCATCTTCTGTGATAACCTGTAAGGTGGCTAATACTGTACCACGCAGTATTAAAGCTTGCTTGTGACTAAACTTGTCTAAACACACGGGTACGCAATTTTCTTTCTGTACTTGCTGCGCTTTGCACAGGCTACGTTTTACGTGGACCTGCATCTGGTCAAGAGTTTCATTCTGGCAGAGTGGATCTACCAAGAAATGAACCTCTTCAGATTCACGTATCCCGACAGACACCCAAAGGATCTTTCTTGTACCTTCTCCACGGGATTATCGGCTTTTAGCATCGTTACGGAAGACTCCGAAACTCTGGAAACGGATCCTTTTTTCCCAGCTTCACTCGCCCGCAACGTGCAGTCACGTCCAAAACGGCGCACGTTGTCGCCTAATTGGACGTTATTGAACCTATAGTCAATAACCCGCTGGAAATGACGCAGAAAGTCACTTCCCAGGATGATGTCGTAATCCGTGCGCCTGTTCCGTACAACCTCCATCGTAAAAGCATATTCTATTGAGTCCAACATGAACTCAACGCAACAGCTGCCATCAGGTTTACCTATGCCGGGACCATTACCACTGATATGGTACCGCGGCGGTTGCAATGTTCTTTTACCTCTCTTCGATAAAAATGCCAAGCTGATCTGTGCGCCTGTGTGAATTAGCACGCGTATTGGTTTGCGGCCTCCAACACCGTCGACAACCACGCTCGCCACCTGCGTGATTCCTTCATAAGCTGGTGGGGTGACTGCTTTTAACGGGGCCCTGGAGGCGTGGCACTTCCTGCCCCGCGGCCGTTTCCCGAATTCTGTGGTTGGTTTCCGTTTCACCTGGAATTTGCAGGCGGTTGTGGCCTACTATTCGGACAATGCACACTTTGGTGACCCATGTTCCTGCACCGATGACAATATGGCACGCGACACTGCTCTGCCACATGTGCTTGTCTACTACAGCGCCCACACTTAGTGTCGTTCGGAAAGACACGTCGGGGCTCGCTTTGCCGCGCGGAGACGGCCATAAATCGGCTCGCCTCCTCTCTCAAGAGCGCTAATCGCACGGCTGCATGTAAAGTGCGGGGTGAAGCTACCTTGATTTCGCCCCCTACCCGTGGTCTAGGGGTAGCGTCTTTGATTCATAATCAAACATCTTCGGACACGGGTTCGATCCCCGCCACTGCCTAAATTTTGATAAATAATCAGCATTGGCGGCCGAAGACTTCCGGCATAAGAAGTCAGCCTCATTCAGCCAATGGCCTTGTCAAAGAGGGCGGAGGAGCGGATAGAGGTTCAGGGCACTCTCTTGTCCTAGGGGTGGGAAATTGCCCCTAAAGGTGGAAGAATCGGCAATGATCAACGACATGAGGATGCAGAAGGCAATGGAAACCGCTGCATTAAAGACACGTAACGTGTATCCACAGGACATGTGGCCTGTAATTGAAGGAGTGTCATGACGATCTCTCCATTGGCAAAAGATTCCGGAATAGTCCCCCATTCGGATCTCCGGGAGGGGACTGCCAAGGGGGAGGTTACCATGGGAAAAAGATTGAATAATCAACGAAAGGATAACGTTCTACGAGCCGGGGCGTGGAATGTCAGAAGCTTGAACGTGGTAGGAAAACTAGAAAATCTGAAAAGGGAAATGCAAAGGCTCAATCTAGATATAGTAGGGGTCAGTGAAGTGAAGTGGAAGGAAGACAAGGATTTCTGGTCAGATGAGTATCGGGTAATATCAACAGCAGCAGAAAATGGTATAACAGGTGTAGGATTCGTTATGAATAGGAAGGTAGGGCAGACGGTCTGTTACTGTGAACAGTTCAGTGACCGGGTTGTTCTAATCAGAATCGACAGCAGACCAACACCGACAACGATAGTTCAGGTATAGATGCCGACGTCGCAAGCTGAAGATGAACAGATAGAGAAAGTGTATGAGGATATTGAAAGGGTAATGCAGTATATAAAAGGGGACGAAAATCTAATAGTCATGGGCGACTGGAATGCAGTTCTAGGGGAAGGAATAGAAGAAAAGGTTACAGGAGAATATGGGATTGGGATAAGAAATGAAAGAGGAGAAAGACTAATTGAGTTCTGTAACAAGTTTCAGCCAGTAATAGCGAATACCCTGTTCAAGAATCACAAGAGGAGGAGGTATACTTGGAAAAGGCCGGGAGATACGGGAAGATTTCAATTAGAGAACATAATGGTCAGACAGAGATTCCGAAATCAGATACTGGATTGTAAGGCGTACCCAGGAGCAGATATAGACTCAGATCACAATATAGTAGTGATGAAGAGTAGGCTGAAGTTCAAGACATTAGTCAGGAAGAATCAATACGCAAAGAAGTGGGATACGGAAGTACTAAGGAATGACGAGATACGTTTGAAGTTCTCTAACGCTATAGATACAGCAATAAGGAATAGCGCAGTAGGCAGTACAGTTGAAGAGGAATGGACATCTCTAAAAAGGGCCATCACAGAAGTTGGAAAGGAAAACATAGGTACAAAGAAGGTAGCTGCGAAGAAACCATGGGTAACAGAAGAAGTACTTCAGTTGATTGATGAAAGAAGGAAGTACAAACATGTTCCGGGAAAATCACGAATACAGAACTACAACTCGCTGAGGAATGAAATAAATAGGAAGTGCAGGGAAGCTAAGACGAAACGGCTGCAGGAAAAATGTGAAGACATCGAAAAAGATATGATTGCCGGAAGGACAGACTCAGCATACAGGAAAGTCAAAACAACCTTTGAAACGTCCCCTTAGAACAATTATACACGACTGTGCTTAAACTGACACACAATATTTTTTTAGCGCAACGCAATCTGACTTTCAGAAATCCCTACAAAGGAATGGCCCTAACTAACATTAACCTGTACCTTTCACAAATCACTTACCTCACCAAAATCTTCATTACTCGAACTACTGCAATACAGCGAGCGCCACTACTGCCAGCTAAATTAAAGATTCAAACTACCGAAGGCACTAACTACTGATAGGGATAGTTAGCAAATGGAAGATTTTAATAGAGAACAAACACTGTATTTACCTTAATAGTCATAATATATGATATCCAGTATTACAAACTTCGAAACTCTGCCATCTCTCTCCCCACATCCACCACTGCTGGTGGCTCACCTCTAACTGCGCAACGCTACGCGCTGTTCACATCCAGCTGCCGCTGCCCAACACTACAATGGCAGACAACAATGCAAACTAGCCACAGACTGCACATAGCACAGCCAGTGATTTTCATATAGAGCGCTACGTAACGTTGCCAATAAGAAAACATAAACAGCCTACTTACACCTTCTACGCTTCTAATCCTGTCCGCGAATGCTTCTAAATCCTAACCCGTTTTTTGCTTAAGGGTGGAAAGCAAGTCGCGATAGTAACTAGTACCACGTTTGTCTGTATACCTTTCAATCGACCCTGTTGCAAGGGACTGGACGGTAGGGGCATTTTTCGAGCTCTCGACCGACTTCACGTAGTTCCGCGCTTCGCCGGTGAGCTTCATTTTCATCACGTTTAAGAGAAATTCATCTGGCCAACCGCAAAGCTTTCCGATGTCCTGGACATTCTGGACAAGCGTTCCAATATTCTCGTGCGACTTTCCAGCGAACGCCGGAATAATCGCTACTGCTGGAAAGCTCTGCACCACAGCCACAGGTGATCCTGCACTAGTCAGTGGTGGAGTCACCTGCTTCGGCTGTTCCTCCACTAGCACTTGCTTAGCAACGTTAGATTGCGGAGAAGCCATTTGCAGATCATCTGTCTGCTGCTTGATTTATCTGGGTCTGCAGCGCCGAGAGGGGATCTTTATCCTCTCCGGCTGCTCCTGCCTACAATTGCTGCCTGGTGGTCGGCATGTTACAACAGTGTGGGCGTCTACACCGCCGTAGCGTCGCTAGCGACTTGCATTATTTGGTGTCGTGCAGTCGACGAGCGGCGGCAGGCGCGTCGATCACGCTTTGTTGCGGGTGAAGTTTGTTGTCTCGTTTTGGTGTGTTGCACGTTGTTGTTGCGTGTTGGGAACAGGACAATGTAGACTTTCCACGCCCTGCTCATGAACCCGTGCCCTCAGCCCTGAGTTACATCCTTACCTCAGCAGCCAACAGCCGGTGGCCCTCACTACCCGTCACTAACTCTAACTGTCCTAATCTGTAGTGTCCTGACAATGAACAACACAGTTGAAACGTCCCCTTTGAAGAATTATACATGACTGTGCTTAAACTGATACACAATATTTTTTTAGCGCAACGCAATCTGACTTTCAAAAATCCCTACAAAAAAAAAATGGCCCTGACTAACATTAACCTATGCGTTTCACAAATCGCTTACCTCACAAAAATCTTGGCTACTCGAACTACTGCAATACAGCTAGCGCCACTACTGCCAGCTAAATAAAAGATTCAAACTATGGAAGGCACTAACTACTGATAGGGATGGTTAGCAAATGAAAGATATTAATAGAGAACAAACAATGTATTTACCTTAATATCATTATATATATATATAGCAGTTCATGACAAATTTCAAAACTCCGCCATCTCTCTCCCCACATCCACCACTGCTGGCGGCTCACCTCCAACTGCGCAACGCTATGCGCTGTTCACATCCAGCTGCTGCTGCCCAACACTACAATGGCAGACAACAATGCAAACTAGCCACAGACTTCACACAGCACAGCCAGTGATTTTTATACAGAGGTGGCGTTACCAATAAAAAAAACCTAAACAGCCTAATTACACAGTCTTGCACATAACAAGAGTGGCATATGATGCCCACAATACAGTTGGCAGCAAGTTTCTCTGAGTGAAATATATGCTAAAGACCCAATAGGAACATTATCAAAACAAAACTTTTACATCTGGAAAGACGACGTCTATTTTGATCCGACGACGATATATGCCATGAAGGATCAGGTCTGAAGCAAGCAGGCAACCATGCCACGGTAAAACTGTGGCGGGATGGTCCTTTCGGACAACTGCCACTCAAGAGGGCGCTGCTGTGTCAGTTGTGCAATGATGCTGCTATCAGTGGTCACGTGAACATTCTCAAGAGCATAGACGAGGTTCTGGACGCCCAAGTAGCAGAGACACCGGCCCATGTCTCTGTATTGTCAGGGCAGCAGTGGTAGGTTGTACAGCCAGCACAGCACAGGTGAGAGGGACTCTGAGCCCAGACGCGTCCACGCGAACTTTTCCGAACCTGTTATTAGGAGTGATGCTGTGGGCAGGCGAAGCTGCAGGCTGTGTCCCCCTCACGCCGCAGCATCGCCGTGCACCACTCGACTGGCGTCATCAGAGGATCACTTGGATTGGCGTACCGTGGTCTTCAGCGACGAAAGCGGATTCTGGCTGCACGCAAGTGATGGTAGTTTGCTCGTACGACGCAGACCTGGCAAGCGCTGTCTCGTAGACAAGACACACTGGTCCCAGCCACTACAGCTCCCTTTCATTTTTGCTGCTTCTGGACGGGACTTTAACATGCACCTGATATGTGCAGAATATTGTTAGACCTGTTCAATGCCGCTCTTGTAACAGGAAGGTAATGTGTTGTTCCAACAGGACAATCCTCCCCCACACGCTGCCTGTGGAACTCAACGTGCTCTGCAAGATGTGCAGCGAACTCCCTGGCGAGCAATGTCCCTGTACTTGTCTGCAACCGAGCAAATGTGGGATACGATGGGACGAGAAGTGACTTGTGCGACTCGACAACCAACAACTCTTACACAACTGTGTGAACCGGTCGAGCAGGGATGGCATAATGTATCGCAGTATTCTACATATGTACGATCGACTGGATACCAGAGTCAGCGCCTGCACTACCACCTCTGGAAGCTACACCATATACTAATATGTGTGTTTCAGCAGGGGCCGATACGTGCTACATCAGAACCGCTGGTGCTACTGATCTGTAAACGTAACAATTTCATGTTAGTCCATATGCACAGTGGATACAATAAATCGTGAGTTAACTGGAAACCTCTAAATGTGTGCACTAATCTTTTTCCACAGAGTATAACAGCAGTTAAGTGTTTTCTCTGCCAGAGCGCTCCTAAAATAGTTTCGTTTTGTTCAGTATAATAGGAAAGTTTTTAATACACACATAAAAAAAGTATTGCTTCACTCCGGTTCCCAGAACTCCTGAAGTGAGACGTTGACTGTGGATATTGTATCACAGACACAGTCCCTTTGACTGTTCAGAGATATCACTAAACCCGCCCAAAGATGTAAACAACCGTGCATGAGCAGCGCGTATCAGACGGAGGGGGTCCGACAGCGGATCAGTTACAGTCATTCCACCAGGAAGGCTCGCGTTGTCTGAGTTCAACCGCGCCTAGACAGTCAACACCGCGGGGCCAACGCGTCCGCATTGTTACTTTGTGCCAGGAAGGACTCTCACCAAGGGAAGTGTCAAGGCGTCTCGGAGTAAACCAAAGCGATGTTGTTAGGAGATGCAGTGAGACAGGAACCGTCGATGACATGCCTCGCTCAGGCCACCCAAGAGCTGCTACCGCAGTGGATGACCGCTACCTACGGATTATGACTCGGAGGAACCCTGACAGCCGTGCCACCATGTTGAATAATGTTTTTCGTGCAGCCACAGGTCGTCGTGTTATGACTCAAGCTGTGCGCAATACGCTGGATGATGCGCAACTTCACTCTCGACATCCATGTCGAGGCACATCTTTGCAACCAAGACAACATGTAGCGCGGTACAGATGGGCCCGACAAGACGCCGAATGGACCGCTCGGGAATGGCATCACGTTTTCTTCGCTGACGAGTGTCGCCTATGCCTTCAACCAGACAATTGTCGGAGACGTGTTCGGAGGCAACCCAGTAAGGCTGAACGCCTTTGACACGCTGTCCAGAGAGTGCATCAAGGTGGAGGGTCCCAGGTGTTTTGGGGTGGCATTATGTGGGCCGACGTACGCCGCTGGTGGTCATGGAAGGCGCCGTAACGTCTGTACGATACGTGAATGTCATCCTCCAACCGATAGTGCAAACATATTGGCAGCATATTGGCGAGGCATTCGTCTTCCTGGACTACATCCGCGACCCCATCGTACAGATCTTGTGAATGACTTCCTTCAGGATCACATCATAAAAAAAAAAGGTTCAAATGGCTCTGAGCACTATGGGACTTAACATCTGAGGTCATCAGTCCCCTAGAACTTAGAACTACTTAAACCTAACTAACCTAAGGACATCACACACCTCCATGCCCGAGGCAGGATTCGAACCTGCGACCTTACCGGTCGCGCGGTTCCAAACTGAAGCGCCTAGAACCGCTTGGCCACTGCGGCCGGCATCACGTCATCGCTCGACTAGAGCGGCCAGCATGTCATCCAGAAATGAACCCTATCTAACATGCCTGGGACATGCAAATAACTTACGGGTTTTCTGCCTGGTGACGTCGTCGACCACCGCCGATATTTCGAGAGGAGCACACCCTGCCATTCTCAAGGCACAACTGCAAGAAGGAAGCAATCTGCAAGGGAATTTAATACCTTGGTTCACAGAGTAGAAACAAGGAAGATAACACACACAGAACAAGTAACCGCAGAGTCAACACATAACCAAGGATAACCAACATCAGAAATATAGATAGTGACTATTAATCAACAGGTGAGGTAGCACTAATTCTGTCACTCTGTTTTTTTTTATTTTATTTTTATTTTTTTTTTTTTTATGAGAGACAGAGCCGGATTCCAAGCAGCATTTCAACAAAATCCACCATCTCTGTTCATAAGGTTGCTTGATAGTTTGATTTCAACAGCTTCCTTAATAACCTTGGTTCACAGGGCCCTCTTTATCTCAGACCCTGTAAGTTTGGCAGCTGAGCTATCACATCTCGAAGTCACCTTTCGTCAGAATGGTTATAGTGAGAGGCAGATCAAACGTGCGTTGCGCCATCAGCCTTCTGTGCAACGGGTGAGTGACGATAGCAACGAAGTGGCACCCAAGTCTACGGCCTTTTTGCCTTATGCAGGAAGCATTTCCAACAGGATTGGCCGTATTTTGCGGAAATATGATGTGAAATGTGTTTTCCGACCACCGTCTAAGATTAAGGTCCTGTTGGCGTCGGTAGAAGATCATCTTGGTTTGTTAAGGCTGGTGTCTATCGCATTCCTTGCACTTGTGGCATGTCATATATTGGTCAGACAATCAGGACTGTGGAAGACCGGTGTATTGAACATAAGCGTCACACACTGTAAGTAGGCTGTTTAGGTTTTTTTATTGGTAACGCCACCTCTGTATGAAAATCACTGGCTGTGCTGTGTGCAGTCTGTGTCTAGTTTGCATTGTTGTCTGCCATTGTAGTGTTGGGCAGCGGCAGCTGGCTGTTAACAGCGCGTAGCGTTGAGCAGTTGGAGGTGAGCCGCCAGCAGTGGTGGATGTGGGGAGAGAGATGGCGGAGATTTGAAATTTGTCATGAACTGCTATATTTATATATGATGATATCAAGGTAAATACATTGTTTGTTCTCTATTAATATCTTTCATTTGCTAACTACCCTATCAGTAGTTAGTGCCTTCCATAGTTTGAATCTTTTATTTAGCTGGCAGTAGTGGCGCTCGCTGTATTGCAGTAGCTTGAGCAGCGAAGATTTTTGTGAGGTAAGTGATTTGTGAAAGGTATAGTTTAATGTTAGTCAGGGCCATTCTTTTGTAGGGAATTTTGAAAGTCAGATTGCGTTGCGCTAACAAAATATTGTGTATCAGTTTAAGCACAGTCTTGTATAATTGTTCAAAGGGGACGTTTCATAACACGCTTACAACAGCCGAGCAAATCCGCTATTGCAGAACATTGCCTTGACACCGGCCATCCTATGGAATACAACAACACGGAGATTCTGGCTTGCACGTCCAGCTATTGGGATAGTGTTATTAAGGAAGCTGTTGAAGTCAAACTATCAAGCAACCTTATTAACAGAGATGGTGGATTTTGTTTAAAAGCTGCTTGGAATCCGGCTCTGTCTCTCATCAAAAACCAGAGGGACAGAATTAGTGCTACCTCACCTGCTGATTAATAGTCACTATCGATATTTCTGATGTTTGTTGTCCTTGGTTGTGTGTTGACTCTGTGGTTACTTGTTCTGTGCGCTCAAATGGCTCTGAGCATTATGGGACTGAACATCTGAGGTCATCAGTCCCCTAGAACTTAGAACTACTTAAACCTAAGTAACCTAAGGACATCTAACTTAAACTAACACTCCCATGTCCGGGCGAGGACTCGAACCTCTGACGGGGGGAGCCGCGCGAATTGTGGCAAGGAGCGCTAGACGGTGCGGCTACCCCGCGCGGCCCTGTTGTTCCCTGTGTGGATGTTCTGGACCGCTCTTAAGCCCATCGTAAAAATGTATTTACACTGACCCATGTTGTCCAAAATTTCTTTTGCATTCAATGTTGGATGTGCACCAATGATAGTCCTTGTGTTGAGGTATCTGTAGTCACAGCATAATCTGTACATTCTTGTGCCATCCGACAACTTTTTTGGGAACACTTAAAGCATCTACACCTCTTCAATAGTCCCCTCAGACAATTTCTGATGGAGGAATCTTCCGTTATTGGCTGTAGGTGTTCTGGAAGCCTGTATGGTTTCCTGTAGACAGGAGCGTTATTGTCGGTGAGCTGAGAGGAAACTCGGACATGTTAGGAAGCTGGAACCAGCGGTTAGGTAGAAAGTGACGGGCGTGGCTAGGGTGAATTCACATATATAAACTGAAGTTTTCCCGTGCAGATCTGAGAGTGATGTTTTCTAAGTCACCGTTTTCCTGCTGGCTTTGAATTTTATATTGCGTGCAGCCAATTCAAGTTAATTTATTCAACTTAGATGGTTATCTCCCCAGTCCTGCGGTCCAATCTTGGAACATTACGCGGTAGTAGTAATGTTACTACACTGAAACGCCAAGAAAAAAAGAAAAATACTGCATTTCCGAGGTAGCGATGAACTGCGGACTTTCTCGTACGACGATTTCACGAGTGTACTGTGAATATCAGGAATCCGCTAAAACATCAAATCGCCGACATCACAGCGGCCGGAAAAATATCCTGCAAGATCGGGACCAACGACGACTGAAGAGAATCGTTCAACGTGACAGAAGTGCAACCGTTCCGCAGATTGCTGCAGATTTCAGTGCTGGGCCATCAACAAGTTTCAGTGTGTGAACCATTCAACGTAACATAATCGATATGGGCTCTCTGAGCCGAGCTACCACCCCTGTACCCTTGATGACTGCACGACACAGAGCTTTACGCCTCGCCTGGGCGTCAGCACCGACATTGGGCTGCTGACGGCTGGAAACATTTTGTCTGGTCCGACGAGTCTCGTTTCATATTGTATCGAGCGGTTGAACGTGAATCAGTACGGAGACAACTTCATGAACCCATGGACCCTGCGCGTCAACAGGGGACTGTTCAAGCTGGTGGAGGCTCCGTAATGGAGTGCAGCTAGAGTGATACGGGACCCCTGATACATCTAGATACGACTCTGACAGCTGACGCGTATGCTACTATCCTGGCCGATCACCTGCATCCATTCATGTCCATCGTGCATTACGACGGACTTTGGTAAATCAAGCAGGACAATGTGACACCCCACACGTCCAGAATTGCTACAGAGTGGCTCCAGAAACACTTTTCTGAGTTTAAACGCTTTCGCTGGCCACCAAACTCCCCAGATATGAACATTATTGAGCAGATGTGGGATGTAATGTGCTGTTCAGAAGAGATCTCCACCCCTCGTACTCTCACGGATTTATGGACAGCCCTGCATGATTCATGGTCTCAGTTCCCTCCAGCACTGCTTCAGACATTAGTCGAGTCCACGCCACGTCGCGTTGCGGCACTTCTGCGTACTCGCGGGGGCGCTACACGATATTAGGCAGGTATACAGGTTTCTTTGGCTCCTCAGTGTACTAACAGTGCTGGTAATTGCCGGTGCTGGACTTAGATTGGTGAAGCTTAACTATGCCTCGCTGATCAAAGCGAAGATGACGACGTCACATTTAGAGCGGTTTTACTAGTGTAGCAAAATTTATCCGGGTCTGCCAGTAAACTGTTTGCAACTAAACACGCGGAGTAGAGCGTCACGTGATGTGTTTAATGCGAAGCAAAAAAAAAAAAAAAAATTAAAAAAATTGGCTCTGAGCACTATGGGACTTAACATCTGAGGTCATCACTCACCTAGAACTTAGAACTACTTAAACCTAACTAACCTAAGGACATTAGACACATCCATGCCCGAGGCAGGATACGAATCTGCGATCGTAGCGGTCTCGCGGTTCGAGACTGGAGCGCCTAGAACCGCTCGGCCACTCCGGCTGGCTGACGCGGGGCAAACTGCGATTGTGTTTTCGCGACGCGGCGGGAGTTCCGAAGAAACGACGGAAGGAGTTCATCACTTTGTTTCGGTTCTGCAGCGTGCTCGCGCGCGCGCACCTGTGTGTGTGTGTGTGTGTGTGTGTGTGTGTGTGTGTTTGTTTGAGAGTGAGTGAGTGTGTATGTGATCAAATAGGTATGTAGGTAGGCTGAGCTGCACGTCACACCTACCTCGTGTCATACGAAGATGGCGAGGGATGCTGCAATCTCTAGTTCCTCTACATCCAAAATAGAAATCCCTCCTCCACGAAATTCACCGTTAAGGTTCGCTGTAATTTGACACTTTCTGAAAAAATGACTCTATGTAATACCGTCTGTGGCAGTGATGCTCAGTAGGAGTGTATATTAAATTCACACAGGGATCGGTTCCATTTGCACTGTTCGCTCACTCTGTTTTTATTCGAACAAATTGGCCATCATCTGTTGATTACAAATCACACTAAATTCGAGGTACTACGTCCTTACAGTTTAACTCTTGCCAGACATATGTTCTTTCACATTAACTTCTGACAAATTTTTTTCCCTTCCACTATATTAATTGTAAAAATACACTTTTAAGCAACATGGTTTCTTCTTTACAAGTGCTACACAGTATATACATTGATTTTTAACGTTTTCTTTAATACCTTACTGTATTTCTCAATCAGTATGTCAACATCCTGTACAACAACTGCTCTTATTCCTGTGTCCTGTGCAATTGTCCTTTAACACTATGCATTCACTTCAAACAACATGTCACAACGACACTTGTTTGTTACTGTCTCATACTATAACATTTTGTACCCCTCTGACCAATCAGAACACTAATCAGCGCTACGAACACCATTACATGTTCTTCCACACAGTTGAGTTATCTCCATCTTCCTGCTCCTCTGGTTTGACACTGATACTAATTTTTCTTGGCACAGTACTGAACATACACGTAATACACACATACAATTCTTATTTAAGACTTGCATATTTCCAAAAAATAAATACTGTCATGGAACAATGTAGATAAGTAAATAAATTCGCAAAAAAATTCTGTATCAAGCTGAAGTTAAATATGGTACAAGGGAATAATTTTCAGATACACAATGCGTTGCCAGAGGTGAAAGTCATGTAAATTGTCATTAAAAAATTCCTAGTACTAGTCGGAGACAGAATTTTGGGTTGAGCGATCTAGTGTGAGACAAAAGACGAAGCACAGTTCTGCAGTTATTTGCAAGATAAGAAGGGTAACGTAGACATCTTTTTGAAGCTTTGTAGGAATAAATGGGAAAGGCAAACATTCCTGCAAAGACATTGCAAGAGTATATTCTGTTCCCTTCACTGCCCAGTGGTTGAAATATTTTTTTCATATGCAAGAAATTCTTGCAGTATTTTCGTTTTTATCATATGCTATGGATAACAAAATATTTTTGTGAAAATTTCGGAGACCAAGTTAACATGTTATCACAGGGTGGGTTGGAAGAAATGGAGCAAGAAATTCTTATTATCTTGTAGCAAATTACATTTTAATAGTAGTTACTTAATGTCAATTCATTAAATTAACTAGACAAACACAGACATGTAGAATAATTTAGAACAAGTGAGAAAAATACACTGGTTTTGCGTTAGCAGTAGGAGTTAATTTTGTGTTGTCAGCTGGATTCAATCATTATGACTGGTCACTGGCTGTAGTCCTGCCTACAGTCGAGACAGCCCTTTGGAAACAATATCCATGTAACTTACAACGAGGATTGCGCAAGGAGAGACCGTTCATTTCTCCTCCTTTCCAGATTTCTCTCAGCTGTTGAACAGAGCTCCTGTCCTGGGCGTATGATATCCGGATTCCACCACGACAGCACTCTGTTCCTGAGCAGAGGCAGCGTCGTTCCATTACAAATGAAGAAAACGAACTGCAGTGGTCCCTGCAGCATCGTGGCTATGTGTACGTAGTACACAAACTGCGCTATGCCTTGTGCCTGGTGGAACCCAATTCTAATAATTATACCTATCCCGCTCAAAATAACACCCTTAACTGACATAAAAACATATTGTTTCTTAGAGGCAAATTTATCGTTACTAAAGATTTTGAGTTGCCGCATGGAGTTCCGAGCATGTAAGTACATGTATCCCACCGACCCAAGACAAACCAAATTGAAAGTTATCGATAGAGAAATCCCCGCAAGGAATATTATCCGACTGTGCATCAGGTAATATTTGCTCATCTTTTCGAAAGCAATAGTTGCTGTGCATACCACACTCCACGGTATCAGTGCGTACAGCGCTTGACCACGGAATACCCTTCTGGCTTCAGCAGGTGGCAGGTCGTCAGGGAGCCTAAGATGACGGACACACGCGTACATTTGGTAGCAGAATAAGTTTAGCCAGATACATCTTAGAAGAGTAAGGGCACTATCAATGTGGACCATCGTAGATAGGTCGGGGACACCTGTCATACGATAAATGACCTCAGAACACAAGATCTGCGTTATACCCGTGATCTGAATGGACAAGAATATCTTTCCCGGGACATTACGTAACTGGGGCAGGTACATGTATACAACAGTGGTCAAAAAGCGGAAAATAATATTTAAGGCTATAAATGACATTTCTAAAGGTTTTAAGCTGTCGATTTTGAAATCTTTGTATTTCAAGGTGGCACTGTTCAAGCTGTCTTTGTACTTAAGAGCCCTTTCTGTTGGCCTCACATACCCTTTGTAGAACTCTCTTTCCCACGTTAAATTGTACGTCGTGAAGTGTGATCCGTTTGTGTAGAAACTGACGCCGCATAAATCGAAAGACTTATGGAAAGAAAAATCGCCACACATCAGCAACAGGACTGCTCTGGAAACAGAGCAGATGGTGTCTGTAGCGTTCGACTGCAGGCAGGACTGATCGCCAGGGCTGTCGAAATAGCAGCGAGCATCATGTACGGATTGTAGCATACTAAACGGGACGTCCTGACAAACGCCGAACGAGTTGGCTGTCATCCAGGCCAGCAGGCAGAGGTTATCCTCTGCGTGTAGGCCAGGTAGCTGGTGACGGGTACGTGGGGCGACCTCTGCACCACGTCGTCCCACAGCTGCACGCGGCACCGCTCGCGCAGGTTTTTGGTTTCCGGTGGCAGGTCTTCCAGCGGACACGTGGGGTGGTCGAGGGCGTTCGCCAACAGCTGCACGCAGTCAGTGTCCACGGAGAGCATGGCGTTGCTTCTGTCCTCCCTCTGCCACTCCTCATCTGGAAAAGAATCACTGCGAGTTGAGTGGTGCTCACACACCAAATGTATGCAGAAGCAGATGTACGCATCTGATCCCAGAGGCTCCTCTGGATGATAAGACCAGGTGTATTTCATCATCGATGATAAATAATGTCAACAAAACTTTTTGTATTTGGAAAGATATATACCAGAGTTGAATCGAGAGAAGAGCACGTAATTCGTTTTCATCTACAGAGTACGCAGGAAGTCCTCAAAACCCTCCTGACTATCTACAGTAACTGTTCATCATTTCCTTGTGCCTTTCTCCCACGTCAACGCAGGGTCGGCGTTGTTACTATGGATTTGCCATTGTTAGTGCATAGGGCATCCAGATCCCCTTCCTATCCCCCCCCCCCATAACCTCCCCCCCCCCAAGATGGAATTAGTGTACCCCAGCTGTCTGCGTCTAGTGAAAGCCATGGAATAGTGTGAACGTGTTCAGATGTCTGGGAGTCGTGTAATGGAGGCGGGACGTGGGGACTGCCCGGTATTCACCTAGTGGGATGTGGAAAACCGCCTAAAAACCACATCCACGCTTGCTGGCACACCGGCGCTCGTCGGTAATCCACCAGGCGGATTCGATTTGGAGCCGGCGCGCCTACCCTAGTCCAGGAAGCAGCGCATTTGTGCTCTCGGTTAACTTGGTGGGTGACTTTGTGCAATCATTGAGGACATACATTCGTTTGCTTGGTATCCCTCCTTTGAAGCTGACGAAAAGCGTTGGTGTAATTACTATACTCTTTTGTTTCACTACAGCACCATTTCAGTTGTGAATTCGTGTTGAAACAGTTACACTGTAGAGGTGCGTTTAGTGGCGCGTGTATGAATATACGAAGGTCCACAGAGAGGGCAAACAACGAAAAACATTATGAGAGTATTTGCCATGGTGCAAATCGTAAAGCAGCTCTGCTTGTTTGAGCGCAATAAGCTGGTTATGTATCGAAGGCTGGTAGCGTGCTGGACGTAAAAAATACAAATGAAAGCGTGTTTCCTCAACCGGCCGAGCAGTCTGGAATGAAATCCTTTCGCAAGAGTTGCTCACATTCAAGCATTGTGGTCACCAACATATGACCACATTAAAAAATATTTGATAATGAAAGGATTTAGGCCAAAGTTAATGAATAAAGTATCTGACTGCTGCTTGGAGCAACTAGTTGCGACCTGCCGCGTCTCGCCCAAGAGTGTTAACAACAAGTATTATTTTTTATAGTCTCTAGCCGTATTTTGGAGTCTGAAGCGAAGCCTAATCACAGGCTCTACTGTAGAGATTTTGGCGCAATTTCCACTAGCAGAGAGACAGGTTCACGAAATAGGTTTTTGTATATCATCTGTAAATTTTTAGTGCAAACTTCCTGAGCTTTGATAAATTAAAGTCCTTGCCTGAGTGAAAACCATGCGATTACCATGGCACGTTTACCTGTCTACATGTGAACGCTAATCTCAGTAACTGCTGCAGGTGTGCGTGTGTGTGTGTTTGTGTGTGTGTGTGTGTGTGTGTGTGTGTGTGTGTGTCTGGAGCTTACAGTCGGTCAACAGCGAGATTATCAGCACCCTTACTCACATTAAAAGAAACAAATGTGGATAAAACTAAGAAAATGGTAACACACAGTGAGGAGGAAACCTTTAAAGTGACGCTCATCCTCTCTCTCCTACCTCACTCGCGTTGACCACACAAGCACTCTGTCTCGCACCAGTTAAGGCAACGGATAAAGGGTGAAAGGTGCTATATCTGGGATTAAAACGAAAATAAAAGGACAGGTGAGCTAAAAAAAGAGACTCTAAGAAATCTGATTGGCTGACCACATACGAAAAAGATGGGTTAGCTGGGCACACAATTAATACGTTAAAATCATCTCCCTAAAATTTTCGGAAACATAGTTGACAAATCACAAAACCATAAGACTCTCATCACATTCGTTTGAACGTTAATTAAAACGGAGGGCAGATCTATCAGCAAATCAGTCGCTGCCCACTGGTCGGAGAATAAAACACAGTGTGATAAAATCTGGCACACTATGATCTGTATGCCACAAGTACTACACAATGGACAGAGTCCTCACCGGAGCAAGAAGCCACGTGTCACAGGGCTGTGGCCTGTGTGAAGACGACTGGGCAGCCGCTCATCCTCCCACCGACCCAAAAGCAAGGAGACGGCAGGCAGGTGGATGGCACACCGCGCTAACTCAGCAGCACGGCACGCCTCCCTGCTTGCTAGACCTGCCCTATCGTTTCCAGCAATATCCACATGCCCTGGCACTCAGCAGACTGACTTCTCCTTCCACTGCCGTTGTAGTAGGAGGAGGACGTCCTGGATATTGTGCACTACTTTAGCTACTGGGTACAAACGTTGTAGAGAGTGAAGAACAATTAGCGAATCAGACAAGACAAGAAATTTATCACGTTAAGCACATCTCGTCTGCTACAGTGCCTGCAAGGTCGCATGTCAATCTGCATCAAAGACAAAAAACTTGCAAGGCAGTCAGACATCGAGTATACAAACAGAGAAAACAATAGTGCAACCAACAGTGTCCCCCTGTTTCGACCCATCCATAAAGACAGTTATAAAGGTTTGGTGACCATTAAAAAAGTCCTTTGGAGTGCTACATCTGCTATACTACACTAAATCTAAAGTTACTCTGGACCTCTACAGTAGTCAGGGTAGCAGACTGTTAAAACACTGCATTTGGGGTTGCACTTGTTCCACACCAAGTGACTACAGCACATGCCCTACCTAGTGTCCATATGTCCATGTTGCTCATGGAGAAATGGCATTCCAGAGGTGGAGGAGCAATGGTATGGTGTGCAGGTGTAGTTGGAGCTACAAGAAACTTACATGCCTGATTCACCATGAGGAGGTGTCGCTAGATGGTGAATGGCCGTTTCCCAACCTTAGCACAGAGACTGCGTATGGGGCTGGTTCTGTAAGCGCATCCTAATATCCTTATGCGTCAATAATCTTGAGGTAAAAAGACCTCGTTGACCTGTGCACTGTGCATCCATAGTCTAGCCACGAACACACAAGAGCCCTATAAAACTGGAGCAGACACACCCTGTCTCATCCCCTAGACCTTAGGTCAAGGCACTTTACAGTATTCAGTGCCTTCTGGGTTCTGGCTTTCAGGTCTCACAGGTGTGGCAACCACGAAAATTTGGAGTTCAAACTGAGGCCCAGAAACTTGATTGAGTCTTAAAAATGTCGACTTGTATCCCTCACATGCAAGTCAGGTAAATTAAAATTACAATGAGAATAATTAAAATTCTTATCTGCAGAAAACTGAAAACCTGTCTTTGCAGCCCACCTCCCTAACTTCCGCACTCTAAGTGCAACTGGTGGGTCGCCGTAGCACTTCTGGAGGAGGAACATGAAACAGCAAAATTGTCCACAGTTAAGAAGCACTGTACAAGGCTCCTTTCTGTATATGTGATACTGTTTATCGCTAAAAAAAAAGAGGTTAAAACTCAAAACATTGCTCTAGGAACACCATTCCCTTGCTCAAAACATTCCAACAGCGTGTTACGAAATCAAGCCCTAAAAAGGCGCTTAGACATGAGGGACCATATGAAGATGGTGAGGTGACCATGAAAGCTCCATTCGTGGAGTTGCACGAGAATACTGTGCCTTCTGGGTTCTGGCTTTCAGGTCTCACAGGTGTGGCAACCATGAAAATTTGGAGTTAAAACTGAAGCCCAGAAACATAGCGTTGTACACCTTACTGATATCAGAGAATATGCCAAGACAGTGCTGTCTGCATAGTAAGGCCTGCTGAATAGCCACCTCTAGTAGAGTCAGGTTGACAACAGTGGATCGAAACCTCCAGAATCCACACTGAGAGTGGCTAAGCAGTTGCCTTGTTTGTAACAGCCAGACCAAACGACGGTTAACTATTCGCTCAAGGGTCTTCCCTCCACAGCTTGTGAAGGCTGGCATCAGCAGTAGTCGCTGCAAAATGATCTGCCAGAGTTTGAGTGATGTTTCTGGGTGTAGTTTGGAGACACTTCTATTTCAGCACTGCTGTTAGAAACCCTCATAATGGGTTCCAGTACTTTTATAGAAGAAGTGGAATGGTTGAAAAAGTCCAGAAACGCTTGGTACGCCGTTTTCTTGCTCTCCTTAATGATGTGTTAAGTATTGGCTCTCGTGACCTGAAAGGCTGTGAGATTGTTTGCTGCTGGGCTGTACTTAAATCGTTGAAGAGCTAACTGTATGCCTGTCCTGGATTGCTGAGCGACACACACCAGTCCAACAAGCAACAGGACCTTGGGATTGATAAGTCAGTGGTGTGATGGATCTATCGTGTGATGTGGTCCACCCATTCGCTGACACTGTTGCAGTCTTCAGACACAGCCAGATGGACGAAAAGCATCCAGTTAGCCCTACTGACCAACAATTTTGGTGGCTTCTGTGCAGGTAATGCTCCATCCAGTAGGTGAATACAGACTGTGACGTGGTCACTGAGTGAAGATCATCAGTGACTTCCCACTGAACCTGGTCTGCGAAGCCTGGAGAGCAGAAAGAGAGGTCGCTGGCTCACAGTGACCCAGTGGCAGCACAGAAAGGAGTGGGAGTGCCTGTGTTGAAGATATGCAGCTCGTGAGACATCAGAAAGCTCTCCGAAACGCGACGGTGAGGACAAGTAGAGATTGATCTGCACAGGATATTTAGGACATTAAAGTCTCCAAGTAGGAAGAATGATTGGAAGGGCTCTTTCATAAGGTCTGTGACAGTCTCAGTGTGCAAATGGATAGGGTGTAGTAAACCAAATTTGGTAAATAGATAGCACACGAGTAGGCAGTTAATGTTATATGTGGCCCCCCGTGACAGGACGTTGTTGATTTTACAGCTTTGCAGTATTACGTGTTTTACAAAAGTAAAGTGAGCATAAAACGTCCAGCGGCACGAACTTGCAGCCAATTTGAAAGAGTAAATAGCAGAAAGTTATCTAAGATTGAAAGTGAAAGATATCTGAATATAATATTAACTAAAATGGACAAGAAACTAGAAATGAATGGATTTAGATGAGAATGAATTCTCGGAGGTAGAGGAAAGTGAGTACACATTTACCGAAAGACGATACAAAAGAATGAGTGACATCCTTTCCAAACAAAATCCAGAATGTGAAGCAAAACCGAAAGAGCCACAGGTGATACTATGCTAGGGCATGCTTTAATTAATCTCATGAAAGAATTTGAATTGCAGGAACCAGAAGAACTACCTGATGAAATCATAGAGGGACGAGAACTGTTAAAGATCGCTAGAGATATAGAGATCAAGAAACCTAAAAAGCCACCCCGTATACAACAGAAATAAGTAGGTAACATTTCCTGGAAGGACATAATGGTTGAACATAATTTATTGTGGGAAGAACAGGAGGTGAAAGACTCTAGAACTGTTAAACAAAACCATTATCCCCAGTAATGTTTATAATATTGAGTTGCAAGTATTTTTGGGTATAGGATCAGAAATTAGTGCTGTATCAGAATCATTTTTTGAACATATTTCAAGTAAGTCAGGGTTAGTAATAATGTCTGTGAGTGGAGTGAAGATTGTAGGAGCTACTGGCAAGTCCAGTAAACCCATTTGCAAAAATGTACTGATTGAATTTAAAATGCAAGGACAGAAATTTGAACATGACATTTTAGTGGTACCTGAATTAAGTGCTGAGATTATTTCAGGTATTGATTGACTGGACAAAGAAAAAGTGTTTTTAGAGTGTCGTAATGGAATTGTTAAAATTAATAGGGAGCCTAATACTTTAGAAATTAAATTTACAGAAGATGACACTGTACATGGTGCTAATGTAGAATCCATAATGCTAGAGATAGAATCTGAAAATGATGGTTTGTCCCACTTATATGAAATCTACCATGTGAAAAATTTAATACTGAATGAATAAAAAATTGACAATTTTAAGGAAATTGTTGCTATCCAAGAACTCTTGTGTGAACAGAAAGATGAACTATTTGCTGTTTTAAATAACAACAGGGAAGTATTCTCTGATAAACCAGGTGTTGTCACGAACTTTGAATACCATATCGATGCAGTTGAACATGAACGATTCTGTGTAATACCCTATCCAGTGCCAATAGCTAAGAAAGAAGTGGTACAGGGCGAAATTCACAGAATGTTAGAATGGGGAGTGATTGAAAGAAGCAACAGTAAATATAATAGTCCACTTATTATAGTAAATAAGGAATACAGTGGCATGCAAGTTGTTATTCATGCATAAACACTGAACAAGATTGTCAGGAGAGAGGTAGACAGGCCAGAAAACGTGGGTGATCTGTTGCAAAAATTCCATAGTGTAATGTACATAACTAGTCTTGCCCTCACTGCGGGATATTGGCAAATAATCATTACACGAAGATTCCCAGAAACACACAGCATTCGTGTTTGCAGGGAAATGCTATCAGTATAAAGTTGTACCTTTTGGTTTAAATGCTTCTGTTTCAGTTTTTATAAGAGCATTAGATACTGTGTTAGAAAAAGAAATTTGTGCTAGATTAACTGTTTGTATAGATGATTTGTTGATTGCTACTGAAAGTTGGGAAGAACATTGTGAACTATTGAACAAAACTCTCGTTGCTCTTCAAGCAGGAGGAATGACTTTGAAATTGAAGAAATGTGAATATGTAAAACAGGAGATTAAGTTTTTAGGACACATCGTAACTACAGCTGGGATTGGCAAGGACCCAGAGAAGCTAAATGCAATTGAAAAGTGTCCTCCACCTAAGAACAGAAAACAACTGAAAGCATTTCTTGGTCTTTGTGGTTTTTATAGCAAATTTGCGAAGGGGTAAGCTTTTAATAGCCCACATTTGAACTGTTTGGTAAAGAAAAACAGTGCATATATTTGGACGTCAGAATGTCAGAAAGACTTCAGAGACTTGAAAACCGAGTTAATAAGAGAAACTATTTTACATCATCCTATTTTAAGTGAAACATTCCACATGATGACAGACAGTAGCGCATAGGGGATTAGTATTGAAATCTTTCAAGAAAGCACAGAATTTGCGGAAGCAAAACATAGAACTATAGCTTTTGCTAGTAGAGCTCTAACTAAATATGAGAAAAATAACACTATTTCAAAGAAAGAAGCTTTAACCATAATTTGGGGCTTAAAGAAATTTAGAAATTACTTATGGGGCACAAAACTATTATTCATACTGACCATAGAGCCTTAACTTTTTTGAAAGACTGTCGATTGTTTACTGGCAGGTTAAGTTAATGAGCTCTGTACTTACAACAGTTTGATTATGAAATTTTGTATATCAAAGGCAGTGAAAGTCGTGTGGCCAATGCTTTATCTCCATTGCCAGAGGATATGAATAACCTACTGAAAGAATGTAATAAAGATGGTAAGTTTCACATGAGATGTATCAAAGACGTTGCAGGTAGAAAAAGAACTGAACAGATTTGTAAGAGTATGCGGTCTGGAAATCTGTTAAAACAAATTTCATTAACTCCAACGTACCACAAATCAGTAAATTTTATAAGATCTTTAATGGAGTATTGTATAGGAGGAAGATGCAAGTACTCAGGAATGGAAAGTTTATTGGCCTATGCAGTTTGAAAATGAAGTTATTGATTATTTCCATTTTGCCTTAGGCCACTGTGGTCTAAAAAGTGTATTGAGAAATTAACTGATGTAATTGTGATTAATGTGGGTGCCACCGAGCAAATTGCTGACAGAATTAAATCTTGTGATGTGTGTCATAGGGCACAAGTTGCTAACCAGACCAACCAGGGTATATGCAAAACACAGTGCCAAAAGACACCTTGGAATTGTTATCAGTAGATTTGTATGGTCCTCTCCCTAAAACATAAGGAAGTAGGTCTTATATTGTGGTATTTTTAGGAGTTTTCTCTAAATTTATTAAGTTATACCCTATCAGAAAAACTACTGCAAAAGCACTCTTCAGTAAAATGAATGAATATTTTAACACCATTGGTAAACCCAGAGCAGTCCTATCTGATAATGGACCTCAGTTTATTTCTAAAATATGGAAAGAAGGTATGAGACAACATGGTATACAAGTGAAATATATTTTTACCTACCACCCTGCAAGTAACCCTGTCGAAAGGCATGTGTGGGAATTAGAAAGATTAGGTAGAACCTATTGCCACCATAATCACAAGGCCTGGGGCAGATTTGTGACAGATTTTGAAAACGCCATGAACACTCTCTACCATGAGACAATGGAGTTTACACCCAAATAAATTCTGTTGAACCATAAAAGCAAAAGTGTTATTGAAGAGATCTTGAAATTTCCACCTGTTTTAGGGATTAACTTGCATGAGCAAAAAGAACTAGTTAGGAGGAGAATGAAAGAGAAAGTGGCTGTTAGATCTAAAAGGCATAATAAGTGCCTCAAAACAACTAAATTTAAACTTGGTGACTATGTTCTGGTGAAAACACATGAAAAATCTAGTGAAATTAATGATGAAATTTCTAAATTTAGATACATTTACAATGGACCATTTGAAGTGCAAGGAACTCCACATGCCAGTGCTTATTTTCTTCTATACCCTAAATCAAGAAAACCTTTGGGAGTTACAAACATTGTTAACCTAAAATAGTATGTCCACAGAAACAAATAATGAATGAAATCAAAACCCTCAGAGGGCACTGCACTCTATGCGATGCTAGGTGTCTGGCAAACACCACGTACTCAAGTTATTGACAATACTATTTCCTTTTCTTTTCCTGTTATCAATCTTCCTCTTCTAGCATTCAGAACTTCTACTATCAATTTTCCTTCTTCCCTATCAGAATAGATATCAGAATAAATAGATGTGTATATGCTAAAGGGATGTGATAAATAAATGCAAAATACAGTAATTGTTTATGGATAAAGAAGTAAATAAGTAATACACGTGCACTAGAAAATGACTAAATATGTTGTAAGTAAAGTGGGTACTGTAATAAGAAGTAGAAGCACGCAATGGAAATGAATGACTAAAGTTCTTGGAAGAAAGGTGTACAAGAATAAGTAAAAGTAGAGTGTCAATGGATACTCTAGTATGATTAATGTCTAAAAGTTTTTATATAAAAATGGTGATGAAAAATGTTTGTCAAAAACAAGGGAAAAGTATCTACTATATGTGTATGAGTTAGAAGTGAGATGTTCCTTTTTCTAAACCACAGGAGTTGACAGAAATCACTTGCAATAAAATATAAGATGGTTTCCTGAGTTGATATGTGTAATGACCTAGAAGCGTGTGAAAAAGCAATGACAAATGAATAGAAAAAATCTCATTCTTGACTTAATCCCGCGTATGAGATTTAAATTCACGGGTTTATGATGTTTATGCTACCTGATGTAGTCATTTGAAAAGAAATGTTTTTTGTTACCAGTGTCTAATATATGTGTTTAAGTTTCACATTCTGTATAACATAAAAAGATATATTGAACCAAATGTGTAATATTTACTGGAGATGATGTAATGGGGACTGCAAGGATAAAATTTCTGCAGTATAAAATAAAATAAAATGCCAAAAATGTGTTGTCGGGCAACAAACCAAAGTAGTAAAGAGAATACAATACAGTTAATGACAGAGGACTGCCAATTGCAGCAGGCAATAACAAAGACTTGCCAACCAGGGGCAAGAATACAGTTAAAAATGGCTCTGAGCACTATGGGACTTAACATCTATGGTCATCAGTCCCCTAGAACTTAGAACTGCTTAAACCTAACTAACCTAAGGACATCACACAACACCCAGCCATCACGAGGCAGAGAAAATCCCTGACCCCACCGGGAATCGAACCTGGGAACCCGGGCGTGGGAAGCGAGAATACTACCGCACGACCACGAGATGTGGGCTACAGTTAAAATATTTCCTTTTTAAAGAAAACTTGTACGTGTTTCTGTGTACCTAAATGTTTACAGACATGGTTTGCCGAGTGCTATTGTAGGCAACAAAATAAGCTGAATTTTCTGGATTAATGTCGTGTATGTTTTAATTATGAGTTGCAAAATTGTACTGACTATTTCTTTAGAAGTCAGTGAAAAACAGTATTAAATCTGATGTAACTATAGGTATGTCTGTGCAATCAACCAAAAATGGCCTGTGTGGTTGTAACATGAGGGCAGTGGAAATTAAAGCTAGGTTCTAAATAAATATATTAGAGTGTTTATGTGCTTTTAAGAACAAAAGTTTTGAATTGCTATTAATTAAACGTACAATGTAGGATGCTTTTGTGTTTGGTTAATGTATGTCTTAGTATATGTATATTTGCTTTTCTACAGAATGCTATACTTGTTTCATAAATGTGTAGGTTATTTTATGAACTGGTTGTCTGTTAATGGGTAATATATGTATGAGATGAAGATGATTAAGGATGTCCTGTTTAACGATGGATTTTTTCTCTGTTTATAATAATGTTAAAATTACTTTCTCTGTAGTAAAGAAAATATTTGGACAGTCTATGAGATGATAATGGGTAATGATGTCCTGTTTTACGATAAACCTGTTATTCATAAAGTAAATGATATATATGCTTCTTTTTTAACAATCTTTTGGAAGAAATGTATGATTCTTCTTAGTGTATTTACTGTATGTATGTAACATGTTTTCTCTTACCCAACGAAAGTTGGATGGAATAATTTTTTTTTAGCCAGTACTACTTGAGTGTTATAGACGTTTGGGAAACCTCAATGAAGCATGGGGCATGTGTAACGCAATAGTAAGATCTTATGTAATGTTGTTCTTCTGATTATTATGCTTTACAGAAAGTGTATTTTCTTTAGTATGTGCTCTTGATATGTTGTACTATGTTTTCTCTTCATTGACTAATAGCTTTGGTTGTATTTGGAAATGGATGATTTTGGTTAAGTAATTTTGTATTGATTTGCTAATACGGGTAAATGCAATGTTTACTTAAAAATTTTTACTTTGTAATGGTACTTTGACTACCGCGCCTCCGCCAATACAAAGATATAATTTACGATCGCGTACGCAGAAGAGCGCTGAGCCAGCGACCGATTTTTATAAATAATTTTGTTCGTTTTTTTTTTACTTTTGCGTAGGTTTTTGTTTTTAACAACTAATTGATTAGACTCTCTCTCTTGTCTTCATACTAAAGACGTGTATTTTTCGGCGATGTGTTGAATGTGCTTTTGGGTGAAAATTAAAATTAAATTACAAAGCGAGGTTGTTTCAATAGTGACTCGAGGTGGTTATCATCAAATTTGTAAATTTATCATGACAGCGACAACTTGAAGAAGTTTTCAACAGACGGAGAACAGTGAAAGACGGGTCATCCTACAAGAAAAATTAGGAGGACAGCCATGAAGACTACATTGTAATTAATACTGCGTATCTAACAAGATTATAAATTTCAATTAGTTCCTGATGCTATTTCCGTACAGTCGCTTTTTGTAGTGTTGCCGACCCGGTCTGCCATGCACGGTCAAATTACAGCACGATCTCAATCAATAATACGAAGTCCGCCTTATCTGTAACTGAAACCACCAAAATTCCAAACCCAATCAGGTTTTCTATTTTATATTTTTCATGGCAGAACACCGAGGAGAAGGGTACACTACAACTTGATGCTTGTAACTGCTGATCCAAAGTTAGCTATCTTGGTTCATGTTATGGTAAAATATGGAGTGGTTCCCCTCTAAACAGAAGTTATTTAGCATGTACAAAATGTGATTTGTGTGAGTGAAAAGATGGACATGAGAGTCAGTTGGAGGCTAGCTACTGTACAGTTGGCAGCTAGTGGTTGGGAAGTGAACTGTGCAGGTGTCGAGTTACGCTTTTAGTTCTTGGATTTGTTATGCCAAAGCCTTTGGTGGATGAATGGATTTAATATGATGCTCTGTGGCCTGTGAGTATTATGTAACCTGATGACCTCCACCCCCCCATGAACCATGGACCTTGCCGTTGGTGGGGAGGCTTGCGTGCCTCAGCGATACAGATGGCCGTACCGTAGGTGCAACCACAATGGAGGGGTATCTGTTGAGAGGCCAGACAAACATGTGGTTCCTGAAGAGGGGCAGCAGCCTTTTCAGTAGTTGCAGGGGCAACAGTCTGGATGATTGACTGATCTGGCCTTGTAACATTAACCAAAACGGCCTTGCTGTGCTGGTACTGCGAACGGCTGAAAGCAAGGGGAAACTACAGCCGTAATTTTTCCCGAGGACATGCAGCTTTACTGTATGATTAAATGATGATGACGTCCTCTTGGGTAAAATATTCCAGAGGTAAAATAGTCCCCCATTCGGATCTCCGGGCGGGGACAACTCAAGAGGACATCGTTATCAGGAGAAAGAAAACTGGCATTCTACGGATTGGAGCGTGGAATGTCAGATCCCTTAATCGGGCAGGTAGGTTAGAAAATGTAAAAAGGGAAATGGATAGGTTAAAGTTAGATATAGTGGGAATTAGTGAAGTTCGGTGGCAGGAGGAACAAGACTTTTGGTCAGGTGATTACAGGGTTATAAATACAAAATCAAATAGGGGTAATGCAGGAGTAGGTTTAATAATGAATAAAAAAACAGGTGTGCGAGTTAGCTACTACAAACAGCATAGTGAACGCATTATTGTGGCCAAGATAGACACAAAGCCCATGCCTACTACAGTAGTACAAGTTTATATGCCAACTAGCTCTGCAGATGATGAAGAAATTGATGAAATGTATGACGAGATAAGAGAAATTATGCAGGTTGTGAAGGGAGACGAAAATTTAATAGTCATGGGTGACTGGAATTCGTCAGTAGGAAAAGGGAGAGAAGGAAACATAGTAGGTGAATATGGATTGGAGGGAAGAAATGAAAGAGGAAGCCGCCTTGTAGAATTTTGCACAGAGCATAACTTAATCATAGCTAACACTTGGTTCAAGAATCATGAAAGAAGGTTGTATACATGGAAGAATCCTGGAGATACTAAAAGGTATCAGATAGATTATATAATGGTAAGACAGAGATTTAGGAACCACGTTTTAAATTGTAAGACATTTCCAGGGGCAGATGTGGATTCTGACCACAATCTATTGGTTATGAACTGCAGATTGAAACTGAAGAAACTGCAAAAAGGTGGGAATTTAAGGAGATGGGACCTGGATAAACTGAAAGAACCAGAGGTTGTAGAGAGTTTCAGGGAGAGCATAAGGGAACAATTGACAGGAATGGGGGAAAGAAATACAGTAGAAGAAGAATGGGTAGCTCTGAGGGATGAAGTAGTGAAGGCAGCAGAGGATCAAGTAGGTAAAAAGACGAGGGCTAATAGAAATCCTTGGGTAACAGAAGAAATACTGAATTTAATTGATGAAAGGAGAAAATATAAAAATGCAGTAAATGAAGCAGGCAAAAAGGAATACAAACGGCTCAAAAATGATATCGACAGGAAGTGCAAAATGGCTAAGCAGGGATGGCTAGAGGACAAATGTAAGGATGTGGAGGCTTGTCTCACTAGGGGTATGATAGATACTACCTACAGGAAAATTAAAGAGACCTTTGGAGAGAAGAGAACCACTTGTATGAATATCAAGAGCTCAGATGGCAACCCAGTTCTAAGCAAAGAAGGGAAGGCAGAAAGATGGAAGGAGTATATAGAGGGTTTATACAAGGGCGATGTACTTGAGGACAATATTATGGAAATGGAAGAGGATGTAGATGAAGATGAAATGGGAGATAAGATACTGCGTGAAGAGTTTGACAGAGCACTGAAAGACCTGAGTCGAAACAAGGCCCCGGGAGTGTCCAATCTCCAGTTAGTGTAGGCTTGCAATTGTTGTGCTGATTAAGTTACTCAGGTTTGACAAAGTATTTAAAATTGATGAGTGTAACAATGTCTTTTGTGTTTCAGAGGACAATCATGTTTTACAATAACTGCTAGTATCCACTTTACCACTTTTTTTCTTGTGATTGGTTTCACTGCATTTTCGTAGGAAACAAGTATAGACTGGGTTTTTCCACTACAACTGGCTACTTTTTCTTTAAAAGAAATGTTTCGCATTTCTATGCCTAATTAGTCTGGCGACCGTATTCTATTTCATTTGAGTACGTTTGAGTAATTAAAACTTTATCTAAATTGGATCTGACAGTTTCTGTGTTTTTATGTATCTTTCATTTCAAGTCCAATAAGCAAAAAATGGTTCAAAAAATGGTTCAAATGGCTCTGAGCCCTATGGGACTTAACTGCTGTGGTCATCAGTCCCCTAGAACTTAGAACTACTGAAACTTAACTAACCTAAGGACATCACACACATCCATGCCCGAGGCAGGATTCGAACCTGCGACCGTAGCAGTCCCGCAGTTTCGGACTGAGCGCCTAGAACCGCTAGACCACCGCAGCCGGCTCCAATAAGCAAAATGCTCTAGGCATTTCATGGTTAAATTTTGCAAAAATTCTCACATTATACTGCATCTACATACCAAAATTGGCTATAAATATTATATCTATATACTAAATGGTGCAGTATAGTGTTACACATGACTTTTCCCATGACAGGACAATTTGTTCAATTGGGGCATAATGCATAGTAAACCAAATTTGGTAAATAGATACCACATGTGTAGGCTGTTAGTGTCATACCCTCCCACATGTGCACCAAAGTTAACATAGGCTGCAAATACCTTGCTAAAGAAATAGGTTTCAACCTCCTGAATCTACTCTGTAAACTTGGCCAATTTTTAATCAGTTATGGTATATGGGGGTCAGATCAGGGACTGAGGGGAAGAAAAAGGGTTGGGTTGATTTTGGGGGAAGAGACCAAACCACAAGGTCATCGGTGTCATCAGATTAGGGAAGGATGGGGAAGTAAGTCGGCCGTGCCCTTTCAAAGGAACCATCCTGGCATTTGCCTGAAGCGATTCAGGGAAATCATGGAAAACCTAAATCAGGATGGGCGGACACGGGATAGAACCGTTGTCCTCCTAAATATGGTAGATGGAATTAGCATTGTTTTCACAGTTTGGCCATATCGATTCAAGTGTCCATTGGAGGCCCCCATGATAGCGATAAATAAATCACTCCTTATTCTAAATAAATCTATCCCTATAGCTGAGTATGCTTCTGGACGAACATCGTAACTTTGAACTACAAATAGAGAAAACTGGCAGAAAAGGTATAAATGTGATGAATAAAGTTATAACCGTAGCTAACAGGCAACAACAATCAGAGTTTACCATCAATCTATATTAGCATCAATTACAGGATATCGTGTGAGACTTTGGACTCATAGGTTGGAGCTAGTTAAGGCAGCTGCATTAGTGAGGAGAGTTCAGTCAGGAGTGCTGCCAAAATTAATGGGTGTCTATTGAACTGCCCCATATGATGCTTTGTCAGTAATTCTAGGAATATGCTCACTATAGTTGGAAAATAAAAAAAAACTGGTCTTTTACTGGCTACAGAAAGGAATCAAATGAAAGTATGAAGGGTGCCTGGAACTGAGGCCAATCCGAAAAAGTAATAAATAAAAGATTACATATTACAACTGTGGCAAAACGTGTGGGAGGGAGTAAAAACGAGATTTCTTAACCCGTCGAGTGGACTGATTCATTACCTGACTGTTATGGCCCTTATGCTAAGTATCTATACAAAATTGGAAGATAGATACATGATAGCTGTTCCTGGGACAGTGCAGGCACACCAGAACACACATTGTGGGAGTGCATGATCTGTGAAGATAAATAATAACCAAATAATAGTAAATAATAAATAATAAATCACTACTCAGTTCAGTTCAAGTCCTTGATTATCCAGTTAATGAAACCTCTCATGGCTTGGCACCTGTCTGCTAATGCAATCTACCTACTATGCCAAGAACACTGTAGTGTTATTCTAACGCTGATTTTCGGAAGGGAAACTCATTTTTAGCTGTGTTTGAAGATTGTACACACATGTGAGTCTTGTTCTGCTGTCCGTCAATATCATAGGTTACCACATGCCTATCCTAAAATCCATGATGCTGTGTGGTGCTCTGAATAATTTAGCATAACTAATAGGTGAAAGCACTGAGTACTAATGAACAGTTAATTAATTCATTCCATGTGAGGATGAACCTGAATTACATAATTATCTATGCTTTTTTGTTTAACGTTACCCACTCATCTATGGTTTAATAAATCTTGTGTGAAATTCCTTAGAAATCTACTCCTACAGCTATCAGTATCAAGATTTTACTTTAAATACTGATCCTAATTGCTATGCATTGTTTGAAAAGAATATTACTTCACCTGGTATTGGCCAGTGGCGACCAAAGGCACTCAGTTTGATTACACTTATCTACAAGAAGTCAGTGGGTAAATTGTTTCCCATTGCCACTTTTAAATCTCTTATTGTCACAGTTCATAAACCGAGTCATTCAGTTAAATGGTTACGTTTTATTTGATAAACCTTGGTACAACGTTTTGGTAGGCACTCAGGTCTGTCTCCAGTAAGTCCTTACATTTTATTTAATTGACACTGCCAGAATCTTTTGATAGACAGTTGGATCCTGTCAAGAAATCTCATTTCCAGTAAAGTGAAAGTAATAGTTATGTCTTATTTTGTGTCCCTGTCAGGATAGCACTTTTGATATGACTTCATATACACTAGTTAGGTGGTAATATTGGCTTATACATATTTTGTAGGTATATCATATCAATATTAATATTGATGATTACTCATGTTTATCACTGTCCTAGAGGTACTATGCAGGTGCTGCATTAGCAGAATGTCACAGCAAAGTTTGCAGCTAGTCATGTATGAATTGGCATACTTACATCCGACTGCACTTCCTCCTTAGGCCAGTGATCAGTTAGTTATACATGCAACCCTTGTCTGGTACTAAGTTTCTAACGGTCAGAACGACCATAACACCTCTTTCATCATGAACATATCATACTGTACAATCCAGTACTTTCCTTGTGCAGAATGCAGTAACACTGACCTTTTAAAATGATTTTTTCAACCAGCACTACTGTTTAGACACATCATTCATACAAAGTTTTCTCAGTATTATTAGGATTCACAGAATCAACATTTATAAGAAAATTATTAACAATTTATATTCCATAATTAACTATTCAATTTTAAATAAAAATATTAATCATTAATGAAAAATAGAAAATTATAAGAAATATTATACTTAGATCATATACGAAACGTTAAAATAACTGCAGCATTTACAATATTAACACTTTCACTGCCTCAGACGTGCTGGGTGTAATGTGGATACTGCTGGCCAAATTATTATACCTGTGCTGTCATGAACTACTTATCATCCGATCTTTGGAAAAGTATTGCGTGAAGAAGTTTCGTCTTTGCACATACTACTGTCTGACATCTTATCTCCATAAGGTACAGAATTTCATTTCCTTCTTGTCATATTTCACTACGTCAAATTAAGTAAAACATTGCACGAAATATGGAAGAGTTTCCATAACTAATAACACATTGCATTAACCGTGTGTATGTTTAATTTCACTTCATTCGTTGCATTATTGGAAATGTAGATAAAATATGGAAATTTTATTTCAAACTTAGAACAGATCGTTATCTCATTCCGTCCTCCAGTTATTGATTTTTATATCTGTTGGACACTTCCGTGAATTCGTTCATTTCCGTCCCTGTGCATCATAGTGATGTGATCGTAATCAACATAATATTTCATAAACCGTTCGAGATAGTGAAACAAGGTTTACGCAAATGACAGCACTCAAAGACGTACATTGTTTGTATGATGAATAATCGAAACTTTTCTGTTAATCGAGATGAAGTAGCTGCTATGGAGCAGGGAGAGGTCGGCAGAGTGGGACACATAAATACGTCAACAGTGCTTTAGGAAATCCCAGGGAGCGCACTTGCACGTGCCCTCAGTGTGCTGGTGTAAGCTGTCGCCAGCACAGCAGTTGGCAAAGATGATATGCAAAGTTCAATAGTAGACGCCTCTAAAAGACGGATTGTGGCGCCCTGAAAGTATTCCAAGTTCGGAGTTGTCATGGTCGCGTGGACCGCTCGGCAGGCCGACCACGTTGTGCCGGACGTTGGCCGAAGCAAGAGGGCTGCAGCCCGGGCACGAGGCTGGCAGTTCCACGGTGAGGCTGTGTCAGTGAAAGAGGCTTGCACGCCGAGAGTGCCAAAGGTGGCGGACTTTGTGAAACCATCGTGGCAGACATTTCGCAGTTTGTATAGATGTTAATACTAGCCAGATGAATCATGATACCTCAAAAAGAAACATGTAAATTACTATCATTTGCACGACGATTCTGATGCTGTAATCAGATTTTCAATATCTTTATTAGTTTAAAGTTTAGTATCTGCGGGTAAATTGTACAAGTAACACCCAGCAGTGAATTTCCAAAATTTAAACACTTCATTCGATTTCGTCGATCGACGTGTCTTTGGAAAGCTATTAGATTAAACCTAAAGTGGTATGAATTACAGGCATCTAACGTCAATAGTACACGAGTTATTGGAGGTGAAAATAGCCGATTACTATAGATAGCGTCAGGCCATAAGTACTCCACAGCATGCTTATAAATATATTTATTCATCTATGTCTTTGTTTAAATCCGATATATGCTATTCGTGAAGAAAGTGGTCAATTATTTACCGTGTTTTAGAAAGCACAGAGACATTAGGCTACTGGGTTACTTTGGCTCGCTATTCCTTTGATATATGTTTATATAATTTGTTGATGTATTTAATAATGGATGTTAGAGCTTGTTTATAGTCCAGCCGTAGGAATATTTATTTAATTTCAAGTTATTTAGATTTAAATCCAGTATTTCGAGAGTGTTTGATGTTTGTGAGCGTACTTTGGCTTGAAGACATGGCGGGAGCGCTCTAGCCAATCACAGCGCTCGTGAATGGGGAGACTCGATGGAAGTGGGAGAGGGGTACGGCAGAGGACACGGGGGAGGTGCTTGACGCGGCAGTCGAGGCAGAGACTTGGAGAGTGGGCAGCGGTTTGCGCCTGGTCGCCACAGATAGAAATACTTCGGAATGCCGACGGTTGCACTTGTGAGATTTCCGTGGCTTCTACAGTGAAGACGTAGTGTGCCTGTAGAAGTGAATATCTCACGAGCTATGTTGTCGTTCATAACTAATTACGTGCAGTAGGAATCTATTGTTTTCCTGTTATTCAACTTATATTTTATTTTATTATTGGACCATCGACACCAATAAGTGTTCTCCAGAAATATATACCACACTGTCAAAAGTACTTCTACTGTCGTACTCATCATTTAAAGTCGTTAAGATAATCTGCAGATTTATTTAATTGCAATGCTTCATTTATAAACGTTTTTTTTACGTCCTAAATTCGCAGTTGTTGAGTCATAGGAAGCTTCGACCATTCGATTCATGTGTACATCCATATTGTATACTGTAGACTCAGCTGTATTTGGCCTGTAATGCGACAACTACGTATCCCAGCTCCTAGACAACGAAACCAGCCAAAACTTTTCATATTGCAACTCTGTCGCAGGGTACATAGTTGAGGGCCATCCATTCACATCATCACATTCTTATTGAGAACGCCCGCACGCTGAATCAAGCGCGCCTGTCACGAGAGAGGCCAGAGACACACCCGCAAGCAAGATGTCGCCAACGCCCTCTAGGCCTCACTCACGAACTCAAACTCCTGTTTGGCATCTGTCAGTACGTTTGCAGAGCACATCACAGCCTATGACAGTACATTGTGACCAGATTGTTAACTATAGTGGGACTAGCAATGTCACTAAAGTTTGTAATATCAAGGTTACCGATATTGCGTGCAAGAGGACTATTACTGATGAACTTGTACCAAAACACATGAACTCTATTGAAATTAAGTAAAAGTCTGTTCATGTAAATAAAGAACCATATTAGTCCACGTGTGCATTTGTAGTGTAGAAAGAGGATACCAACCATCCATAACAACGTCTGCTCCCTTGCTTCCTTGCGGTACAAGACTCCACACTCAGTAACTGTGGTGCAGCGGAACACGACGATTTAGCTCGTCCACAGCAGTTCAGTGCTTAGCAAAAAATTTATATCTGTAGCTGTTGAGCTACAGAAAACAAACATATTTAAAACCGGCCTTTTGTTCGGTCTCAAAAGAACTGTGTATGCAAAGCTTTACACTGTTCAGCGAAGATGATAAGAAAAGTTTCTCTCATGTGACAGAACTCTCACAGACGTACCGTTATCCCGCTAGCTGTCCATGAAGTTTTGACGTAATCTGTGTTCAGAGACCATGTTCAGATGGCTGTGTGATGAATATTGTTTTCAGGATGCTGCTGATCTCGTACTGAGGGACATGAAGCCTTCGGTGTATGGGGCAACGATAGACACTCCAGAAGAGTTGATTTTTCATTTGGTTAAAGAATCTAGACGTATAAGGGGTCCCACATCACTCCAACTGCACACGCTCCACACAATTACAGAGCCTACACCAGCTTCAACAGACCGCTGCGACCATGCAGTGTCCACCGATTCATGAGGTTCTCACCATACCCGTACTCGTCCATCCGCTCGTCTGACCAGGCGACATATTTGCAGTCATCAAGACTCAAATGTCGGTATAGACAGGCCTAGGCTAGGCATAAAGCTTTGTGTCGTGCATTCATCAAGGGTACATGATTGGGGCCTCAGCTCTGAAAGCCGGTATCGATGAGGTTTCATTGAATGGTACGCACGCTGGCACTTGGTGATGGCCCAGCATTGAAATATGTAGCAAATTGCGGAAGGGTTGCACTTCAGTCACGTTGAACGATTGTCTTCAGTCGATGTTGGTACGTTCTTGCAGGATATTTTTGGGCCGCAGCTATGTCGGAGATTTGATGTTTTACAAGATTCCTAATATTCACGGTACACTGAAATGCTCGTATCGGAAAATCCTCTCTTGAGCCCTACCTTGGAAATGCTGTGTCCATTGTTCCGACTGTAACACCACTTTAAAACTCACTTAAATCTTGATAATCTGTCATTGCAGCACAAGTAACCGATCTAACAACTTCTCCAGACACTTGTAGTCTTATATAGGCGTTGCCGACCGCAGCGCCGTATTCTGCCTGTTTACATATCTCTGCATTTGAATACACATACCTATGCCAGTTCCTTTGGCGCATTAGTGAACACGAGTCAGTTGGTTGTTTTGATGGAATTGGGCATTGCTATGGCGATGGCAGCAATGGGTAAATGTAATTGCGCGACGTTTTCAGCAACGTCTCTAAAACCATACTAGTCAAGCAGCAGTGTTAACAACGTCTGTGAATATCACTAGCGTCGCGAAATTCACGGACGCCTAGTGGGGAACCGACGCTCCAGTGACGTTTCTGTAACATTTAAAGTGATTCTTTTTATGTCTTCCAAACACTGTAATATTTGCTATATGTAGGTTTTTACATCCTATTGGGCAGGAGTCTATAGATACGTCGAACTGGAGTAATCAGCTTGCAATAGAACTAGGGGGAGAGTTGCCAACCAGTCGAGGAACCAGCAATGAAAAGCACACCAGTAGTTAACGCAGGTCACATGGGAAATTACGGAAAATGTGAAACCACACATCATTAGCTGTTTACGAGGCTCAGTCCTCGACCTGGAATACAGTAGGGAGTCACCAGTGCACAAAAATGAAGTGGCTGACTGAGAAAATTATTCTTACCTAAACTCTCGATGTCACCTACAAACTGTAGGTCGAAGAACCAGTTGTAATAATAGAAGGAATACAGTGCGTCGGCGAGACCAAACATTTGTGACGCCCGTCGATGTCGAGCGACGCACAGCGCAGTAAAGTCGTCCCTGAAGGAGAGGAACCGCTCGTGGTAGGACAGTAGGTCATGATTCAACAGAGGTCGTCTGTAACAAAAAAAGTTGCGACGTTAAAAGTTAAAAACAAGTTAATTCAGCGTGCCAGATCATGTGCAGCTCACGTGTGATGTAGAGGTATCCGCAAAGTATTTACTTTCAGCACTGGAGGGTGCACTGGTATGAAACTTCACGGCAAATTAAAATTGTGTGTCGGTCTGTCATTAGAACATTTTGCTCAAATAAAAGTCGTTTATTGTGATGAATTACGATGAATTACAGTGTTATACATGGAGGTGACAAAAGTCTGGGGGTAGCGATATGCACATGCACAAACGGCAACAGTATCACGTACACGAAGTTTAAAAGGGGAGTGTTTTGGTGGAGCTGTCATTTGTAATCAGGCAGTTCACGTGAGAAGGGTTTCTACGCGATTACGATCGCATGACAGGTATCACCAGACTCTGAACACGGAATGCTAGTTGGATCTGGACGCATAGGCATTTTGGAAATCGTTAGAGAATTCAATATTCCGAGATTGACAGTTCCAAGAGAGTGTGCCAAAAATACCAAATATCCGTCATTACCTCTCATTACGGACAACACAGTGGCCGATGGTCTCAACCACCGAGAGCAGCACTGTTTGCGTAGAGTTGTCAGTGCTAACAGGCAAGCAATTCTGTGTGAAACAACCACAGAAATCAGTGTTGGACGTAAGACGAACGTATCTGTTAGGAAAGTGCAATGCAATTTGTTGTCAATGGGGAATGATAGTAGAAGATGCTGCTACTGCTCCTGTGCTAGTGACCGTATTGGTTGCGCCCTAGAGTAAGGGAAACTGTGGCCTTTTCAGATGTTTCCCGATTTCATTGTGTAGGAGCTGATGGTAGGGTCTGAGTGTAGACCACACACCATAAAGCCGTGAACCCAAGTTCCCAACAAGGCAGTGTGCAAGCTGATGGTGGCTCCGTAATGGAATGAACAGGGTCCTCTGGTCCATCTGGACTGATAAATGACTGGAAACGGTCTCGTTCGGCTACTTGGAGACCATTTGCAGTCGTTCATGCAGTAATGTTCCCAAATAAAGTTGGAAATTTTATAGAGCACCATGCACCATGTCAGTAGCGGGACAGAGGGGTAGTCAGGTTGTCTACATCAGAGGCAGGTATGCACTCAGGGGGAAACCTATTGTTCTCCTTTGTTTGACAGGTACTTAACGTATTATTCTGCTAAATGCTTTACCATGTTGCGGCACTTAACCTATTGTCCCTTCCAGCCCCTCCCACTCCCCTCCCCCCTCAAGAAGGGGATGCTGACGCATTTTGTTAGTGCAGGTTACCTACATCGTGGGCAGTATGCATTCAGAGGCAATCCTATTGTTCTCCTTTGATTGACAGGTACTTAACCTATTGTCCTGTTAAGTGGTTTTCCATGGCACTGCAGTTAACCTATTGTCCCCCTCCCCACCCACACTAACTCCCCCGCCCCCTCACTGCTACAGGTACACTTTGAGGTCTGAGTTATTGGAATAGCCCCTGTCACTACTATTTCACATGATGACACAAGTACCATTAGACCTGTGACGTCACAGACATACTGATGGGGCTCCCATCGCAAATTCACGATGGGGGCCATGATGGCGCACGTACCATTACCGAAGATGGCGGCGGCGGAAATTCAAAAAGTGCCATTCCCCCCTTGCAAGTGGGAAACTCAAATTTTGTCATTTTTTCGCGAGGGCCACGCTCACTTGGACTTGCAAGGAAATAGTTAAAGTCTCCACCACGAACCTCAACCAACTGCCACATTCCCTTACCAACCCATGTTAGCAGGCTAACAGGTACTAACGTGCACTAACATGTACTAAAGTACACAGCGCATGATGTCATCTAAGATGGCGTCTGTGATATTAGTTGATGACAGATGTGCCACACACCACCTGGTGGGAAGTTGGAATTTCGACGGGAAGATAGGTCAATTGGGCTAGCTCTGCTAACCTAACACCCCTCCTCTTCCCACAAAAAAATGGTGGGAAGTTCAAATTGCAACAGGATAATGCAACATACCTAAGAAAATGGCAGGAAAAAAGAGCACCTGCACTGACCTAATTCACCCAACCAACACCTCTTTCTAGGAATTGGTAGGAAAAAGACTCAGTTGATCGATCATTTGGAGGGTATTTGATTGCTCTGTATGGAATATTGTTTAAACAATTAAGAAAATTTATGGAATATATGGAAAAGGTATATTGTTTATTTATAAGAAATTCAGTTTGTGGGGGTTGGATTTCTCTGGCTCATCATTCTCTGCTGTTTGGAAACATCTAGGTCTTGTAATAATCAATTACATGGGGAAAACATGTTGTGTAACATAATGTTCAGCACTGTACTCTGGTTGTTTAACCTAATGTTTGGCCCTTTGTCAGCACTTAACCTGTTGTTCTGTTAAATGGTTTTCATTGTCATCCCCATCCCCTTAAACTATTGAACTGCGTTTCACATAAAAAGTATTCAAATTAACTTAGTGTGCTGCAATTAACCTGCTGCTCTGCTCCATGTCACCCACGCATACACTGCCTCCCCTTAACTACTGTACCGCTAATACCACATTGACATAAAAAACTTATGCAAATTAATTAAATCGATATTCTTCACATGTATGGTGTAGTTGTTTGTAATTTGTGGCATCCTATTGGTCTTTGAGTATTGTTTGTATGTATGGGGGTTCTTACCAGTTGGTTCTGATTCAAGAGATTGAGAAGGTTCAGAGAAGAACAGCAAGATTCGTGACTGGTACCTTTAACCATCACGAGAGTGTTACAAATCTCATTCAAAATTTGAAGTGGAACACACTTGCAGATAGACTGCGCACTAAATGGAAGGGCTGCTCACTAAATTCAAAATCCTATCTTTGCCGAGGATGCAGAGCATATATTATTACCACCAACTTTCATATCGAACAATGATCACCATTCAAAGATAAGGGAAATTGGAGCTCATACTGAGGTGATCAGACAGACGTTTTTCCCACACACAAACTGAGAGTGGAACAGAAGGAGGGAAATATAACTTTGGTGTGAATAGTGCCCTCCACCACACACCGCTTGGTGGCTAGCAGAATATATATTTAGATGGACTATAGTTTAAATAAAAGATTGCTAATAATAAAAAACACATCCCACCACCTGATACCTGACGCTGCACTGGCACTCCCAGCGAAGCTATGACGCAATAGTTTGGGCTCTGTGAGTATAAGACGCTGTCATCTCTTTCATACTTTACACTTGAGAAATTCCTACCGAAATACGTGTTCACCTAGGCACCATTGCTGGTGTGATGACACATAGCTGCAGTTCGGTCAACCACCTAGAGATGTTGCAATGCTTCCCAGGGCACATTCCTAACAGGAGATCCTGTCCACCAGTGAACTTACCTGTAAAACTGCTCGTCTGGGAGCACCATCTGCCACTGTTTCCTGCAGACGAGACTTTCAGAGACAAAATTATTTTGCACAGATCGCTACATTGCACTGACAGTTAAACCCTGCAAAAATTGTCTACAGATCGTCAAATACATACAAGACTCACAAGAATATTTAACAGTCTAACTACAATTAAATATTACGATTCAACTGCAGTCTGACACCGATAGATGGTCAGCTAATGTTTCCTCTAGAACGAATCTCATTATCTACAGTGCACATACTGTAATTTCCCATGTAAAAAATCGCTTGTGGTTATCGATGTCCCTAATATTTACGTTCCTCACGATAGGACACACAGTTATCTTCTCTAGTCATGCCACACCATAAACCACAGTAACTTTACAATGCAGTATATACACATTTTGCACAAACAGTGCAGTTATCGTTTGTATCTGCACAGCATCCAAAAAAAGGCCCACACTCACACTGGCTATATGTCTCGATTCTCCTCAGTCCTAGGAAATTACCCGACAAAGTCGTCGAATCATCACTTCTGGAAGGTGCTGCACCCTGCCGAGATTCTTCAAACAAGTGTTATGAAGGCAGGCGCCTGGCACTGTGTGGTAATGAATACCCCATCCGCGGATGTAATGCTAAGAAAGGCGTCACAGACGCGGGTTGGCGTACTGAATCAACATCACTTCTGACAGACAACAAGGAAAATACTAGGGTACGCTTACGGGGTGCCGATGAGGGGACGTATTGTAACAGCTGTATTGACTGTCCTGTTTGTACACTATAGCAGGTCCAGATGAACACTTGAATTGCTATATTGTGCAGCTGCTTAGGAAATGAATCTATCACCACCTATGTTCGGATATACTTCCCGATGCATTGAAATCACAATTCACCATGTTCAATCCATCATTCTGTTATGACTAGACATACACAATCTTTTTTCTTTATACATGAATAGTAGTTTGATTACGTCCCACAAACGTATGTCAGAACATAAGCCATGGTACCTTCACATTCAAGCAGCAGCATAACATTTCCGATCGTTAACAGTAAACCTGTCTGTCATCAGAGGACTTCCATCTCATGTGTGATGAGACGTGACACATCCCAGTAAATGAACTTTGATTTATGTGATGTACTCCATCCTCCTGCCGCATATTGGGTGTAAAATATAGACTTCAGCGTCATAACTAAGTTAGTGATACTGCATTCCCAGTGTACATATTTGCCCGACAGGAGTGCTGTTTACAGAGTTAGTGACAGATCGACTTAACATCTAAGGTCATCAGTCCTCTAGACTAAGAACTACTTAAACCTAACTAACCTAAGGACAGCACACACATCCATGCCCGAGGCAGGATTCGAACCTGCGACCGTAGCAGTCCCACAGTTCCGGACTGCAGCACCAGAATCGCACGGCCACCGCGGCTGGCCTGGAGTGAGGGGAGGGGGGTTATGTTAGGGGAGGTAGCCCAGTTGACCTATCTTCCCACCGAAATTTCAACATCCCGCCAGTGGGGTGTGGCACTTGCATCATCAACTGATGTCACAGCCGCCATCTCAGATGACGCTACGCACTGTGCACGTTAGTACACGTTAGTGCACGTTAGAACACATTAGACCACCAAGGATGTGGTGGTCAGTTGTAGATCGTGGTGGAGGCTTTAACTAATTCCTTCAAAGTCTAGGTGGGTATGGCACTCACAAAAACTCATTCTAAATCTAGGTGAGCATTACCCTCGCGAAAAACTGACAAAATTTGAATTTGCCATCTGTGAGGGGGTATGGCACTTTTTGAATTTCCCACAACGACCATTTTGGGTAACGATACTTGCGCCATCACGGCAGCCATCTTGGATTTGCGATGGGAGGTCAATCAGTGTGTCTGTGACATCATAGCTCTAATTGTACTTGTGTCATCATGTGAAATAGTAGTGACAGTTTCTATTCCAGTAATTCAGACTTCAAAGTGTACCTGTAGCAGTGAAAGGAGCAGGGGAGTTGGAGTGGGAGGGGGGGGGGGACAATAAGTTATCTGCAGTGACTTGGAAAACCGCTCAATGGGACAATGGGTTAAGTATGCGTCAATCAAAGGAGAACAATAGGATTGCCTCTGAGTGCATACCTGCCCCTGATGGAAGCAACCTGCAGTAACAAAATGGCCCCACACCCCCATTGTCCCACTACTCATGTCATGAGGTAATAATTATTTGCAACTGGTTCAAAGGACATTCTGGACAATCAAGGACATGAGTGCCATGGAACACTAATTTAACATAATTGTGAGGTCAGTTTTTGCACAAAATCGTGCACTGGAAACACTTTTGCTATTATGGATGGTTACAGAGGCAGCATGATTCAATATTTCTGCAGGGGATTTCCAATGAATCAATGCCGCATGTAGCTGCTGCACTACTTCAGGCAAATGGAGACCTGATACGATATTACTAGGTATCCCATGACTTTAGTCTCTTCAGAGTACAAATTCCAATGCAAACATTTACCCTTATCAACACACCCTTCAAATTATACACATAATGCATGGAATATTTTGGGGTAAGGCGGCAGTAACAGTATCCATTTAGGAGAGGAGCGAAGTAGCTGATCGTTATGTCAATCATGAGATGCCCAGTGACTTCACCAAAGGTCTGTTTATTTTCCTTTACATTCAAAACAATTTTAGAATAGGGGTTTTATGCGCCCATTAGGGCACCTGTTGAGACATACGTTTTATCGGTATGAATTAGCAGGGCCAGTAAGATAGGAAGAATAACCATTACTGAAGGAGTGGCGGTGGTGCATGGCAGTAGCTGTTAGCATGCACCAAGGCGGCGTGGGAGTCGCTGCTGGAGTACTCGTTGTTCTTCTTGCTAGTAAATATGGATTAAAGTGAATGTAGATTAAAGAGGGAATACTCTATTGAACGTAGGCAGAAAATTTCGAGTTTAAAAAAAATGTATGTAACGTGAAAGGAACACACCTAATGAATCCATGGACCCTGTATGACAGCAAGGGCTGTTCAAGCTGGTGGGGGCTCTGTAATGGTGTGGGGCATGTGCAGTTGGAGTGATGTGGGATCCCTGATGAGTCTAGATACGACTCTGACAGGTGACACATACATAAGTAGCTTGTCTGTTCACCTGTGTCCATTCATGTCCATTGTGCATTCTGACAGACTTGGACAAATCCAGTAGGACAGTGCAACATGCCCGAAATATTATGTAAGATTAGAGTGTGTTTGAGGCATACAGGCCTACAATAGCTTGTTTAAATCTAATGTGGTGTCGTTACCGAATGAAGTTCACTTAGAAATTTCAGTTTGTCTTGTAGACACTGCATCAGCATTTCATAGGAAATGACCAAAAACTGGTGGCTTTAGAAGTTAATGACGTTCAGTTAATTAAAAAACAAATGAAAAACGAGAATTGTCACATTTAACATAAGCAGCAGTGATTCACTGGATAAAGTGTATGCAAATCTCTTTCTAGTATAAGAGATCTATTTAAAATCAAATGTAATGAGGTTGCAGGTGAACTGTCTTTTGATCTAAGATTGCGGTGAAATAGAGATATGGATTTGATAGCTATTTTCGCCAGCCATCGTTAGGTAGCTATCTAAGGCACCCTGAAAAGCGAAGCATTGTGCACTTATGGAATAACGTACAATTACCGGAAATTAAATTTACCTGACTCAGTCAAAAATTACACACGTCACACCACATGGAAATACAAATGGAGACAGGAGGGTGATGGGTAACGTATCAGGTTCGTATGAAGTCCGATCATGTACATTAACGACAAAGGGATTGCACAAAGTAAAATTCTTGAAGGTACCAAGGAGAGTAAAACAGAAACGGCCCAAGAAAATAGTATGGTTTAACGCATATGGAAACGAAACCAATCACCCATGTGAAGAGAACATAGACATCGTAAATACGTGTATGGGGATTGAATAAAGGAGTCTGCTAAAGACAGGGAGGACACTAGTATTGTCTCATGTGACTGTGTTGCAAAAGAGGTATATTTCAACAAGCCAAGAATGAATCCACTGAAAGATAAGTCGCTAAACATTTGCAATTCAGAAAATGATATTTATGAGAGAAGGGAGAAGTATAAATCAGATTATAAAGAAATGACAAACGAGAAACAAAAGTAAAGTCGAAGCTACAGCGGTCTGATACTTGATGAAGAGAAAATGGATACATTTGACGAGAAAAAGTATTTATTAGAAACTAGTGATGAGTACAAAATTTAAACCGATCCCTGTAGTCTATACTAAGCAACCTCAGGGGACGCACAACTGTTCTGCAGCTATGAAATTCGCCATTATAGGGCCCATAGCTACGGTGGTGCTATCTAGTTTATATCACAATTCTGCACTACTGCCAACTCTTCTATCAAGAGTACTCTTTAATCGTGGATCTAATGGGACTGAAGTAGAAGTAAGTGTGACACTCAATTATGGAGTAATAGATTGAGTCTCAGCATTAAACAAAATCTCTGCGCTGTGCAGCTATACAGAACATGCGGATAAGGAGCATAAGGGCTCAAGGTCATGTTTGGTAATCTCTCCATTTAGGTTTTTTGTATGGCAATGCATTCTTCAACTATCGTGTCAATCTTTAAAGCATAAACCTAAATTCTTTTAACTATACCTAATAACAAAAATGCTAAACAAATGGAAGTCATAGAAATCATGAACATAAAATAGATCAAGTGACACGACAGTCTTTGACAGGTGCATATATGTGAAAATATAAAGTCACATGGGTGGATAAGATGTACTCAGAAACACGCAAAATATATCCTGTAGTATCAACGACACAGCACCTAAAAAATCACTACTCCCCTATGGAGACGTAATTGACACTAAAGTTTGATGAGTATACAGAAATAAACGTGAAAGAATAAGGATTAGAAGGTAAAAGGCAAAGAACAGGTAAGTGAATAACACTATAAGGATAGTAGATATTTGCGTTAATAAGTCAAAAAAGTAGGACTTGGGAGGAAACCAGCTGGAGCAGGCAGTTCCGGTCATTAAAGTGTATAAAGGAGTCGAAAGTAACAGAACACTAAACAGCGTTAACACCTTGCTGTGGACTACAGATTAATAAGATATGTGAAGGGGAAGGAAGTGAGAGAATATCCAGTAATATAAACAACTGGCACTTGTTTAAAACGAATTCATTTTGTAGGTGTTCAGGTAAGCCTCGCCACCTCCCAAGTTAGTAAGAGGATATTGGGTAGGAGGACTCATTCCCCATGTTGGTGTTGCTGTGGTCTTCAGTCTGAAGACTGGTTTGACGCATCTCTCCATGTTATTCTATCCTTTGCAAGCCTCTTCATGCCCGAGTAACGACTGCAACCTACACCGCTCTGAATCTGCTTGCTGAATTCATCCCTTAGTCTCCCTCTATGATTTTTATCCATCACGCTTCCTTCCAGTACTAAATTGGTGATCCCTTTGTGCCTCAGAACATGTCCTGCCAATCGATCCCTTCTTCTAGTCGTGCCACAGTCTCCTCTTCTCCCCACTTCTGTTCAGTACCTCGTCTTTAGTTATGTGATCTACCCTACCTAACAATCACCACCCATATCTTTCTGAGTTGTCGTACACTATTTCCTTGCTCACTTTGATTAACCCTTCGACACCTACATTATCGTTGTGGACCTGTATATCCACAGCAGTTACCATGTTGAACGTAGCTGAGGGCAAATGATCTACTTCCTTTCATGTCTCAACTCCCCTATCACTGAAATGATTCGTCTGTCTACCTCCTCAGACGCATAACTGCACATATCCTTCATCTGATTGAAAGTGATCACGAGTTCATGCAAAAGTCAACCCTTATTCTCACTCCATCTCATATCCACCCCACAATAACCCACGTAAAATAATTCTAGAATAGTACCATAAAATCTAGGACGTTTACTGGAAGCTTGTACAGACTCAAATCAGAAAATACCTTGTCACTCTCCATATCCTGAAGGTATATCCGATACAAATTCCTTCCTGCAGCAAATTTCAACGAAAGTCACTATCACACACACACACACACACACACACACACACACACACACACATACACACACACTCATCCCAGCTATCAGTCCCATTTAAATTCTCCCTACTCCTTGACCTCTTGAAATATTCAAAGAATCTCATGGGTACTACTGTTCCTTCTTCCTCACCAATGTCTTGAACACACTAACTCGCCACTAGGAATTAGAGAGATGCCACAGCAATATACTTCATACAAAAAGACGCCTGAACTGACGACAGACAAGCTCTGAGTATACCAACTATAAACTCAAGTACTGGCAAGCTTTCTATTGACTTACCAGCCATGATCCACTCAACATTACCCTCTCTTTCTCAATAATCAACCCCTGACTGACAGGCTAACAAGGACCCTCTTGAGTCCAAGATCACAACTTCAGTCTTTAGTAAAGCTAATTTCAAAGCGTTGTGTTAACAATTCTGACAGGAAGAACATTAGCTGCAAATGACTCACCATGTTCATCAGGATGGTGACAGAAAATAAGTGTCCAGGAGGTGCACAGATCATACTTCTAATGGCACATATGCATTATACTTCACAGACAGACATCGTCGATATTCAAGACATGTTAAAAGCAAACCATGAAATAGCACTATGAACACCAAATGAAAAATAGTGCGTCATAGTCGTCAAAGAGGTGCCAACCATCAAGATCCAAGGCGAACTACTTTGGGGTTACAAGCCGAAAAGGACGTCCAACTGCATATTCACTCTTAAAGAAAGCATACAGAATCATATTGGTGTAATAGGGTGGTGAAAACAGATGGAATGTGATTCATCCAGCCTAATGCAGAACAGCACGCCGAAGAGCTTATTGTGAAACTGATATCCTTGAAGACATAGCTCCAGAAAGTGCTATAATATGGTTTATAGACGTGCAAAAAGCAGACATCCAGAGGTCGAATTTACACAGTGGTTCCAGGTGGTGTGAAATGCAATGTCACACATTTTTTGGGAGGAATAGTTTGCTCTAAAGGAGCATGATTTTTATCTGGAGACGAGGAATCAAGCAAAAGCAAGTTAAATGGACCAGCGATTGGCCCAAACCACTGCTCTTACCATAGCTGTTGTTTTCTTACACCGCTATTCCATTCTTGCTTTCTGTGACATAAATATATCCTACTGCCTTTGCAAGATCACACACACGAGAAAGAGTCGTAGGGAGCAGAGCACCTTCAGCTTGTCGCAGCACAATAAATAACTTTATAGCCGATTTACCATCAAGTTAAACAATCGGTATAATTGTATACTAATGTATTGAGGCATTGATTTTACTCGACTTTGACACAACTCTCTTAGTACCTCTAATTTCCTGGATTCCTTTTAAATGCATTTCTTCTTCAAACAAATTCCTTACTGAAGGATAGAATAATCATCTACAAATTTTCGGGTCGATTCCGTATTTTGCAGTGCATATCACGTGGACACTTCGTTTGAAATGTCGTTATCTTATGTCTTCCAATTCTATAGCACTGTTTCAAGTTATGCTACCGTCTACTACTTCCCTTGAAATCACTGTAATCTACGTCACACACAATTTGATGTGCATAACGTAGTAGGTAACTATCATGGACATCCCATAAATTTTATCAAGAAACCTTGAAACGCGCGGAGATCAGTTTTTGTAAAAAGTCCTTCTTGTTCTACCCTGAATATTTGTCCTTTTTCTTATGCAGAACACTGTCATACTGCTGTGGAATTATTCGAAATCTATTCACAGTTGCGTTATTCCTATCCTGCGGATGATCTTCCATGTATGTTATTATGTTTAATACCAGCTCCTTGGACAACGATTGGCCTTTACTACGTTTCAATGGAGCCGAGATTTCTGGCTCCCTGCCCTACAAGTGTGATGAACTACATAGCTGGGACTCGTTTCAGTATCAGTTTCACTTGTTAAGCACATATTATCATCATTGCACTCGTTATTTATACCATCTGTACAGTCAAACATATACGATGCCACACATACCACTGAATCATCTTGCAGAAGTCTTAATATTTTATCTGTCACTTCTTTCTCACTCTGCAAAAATCCCTGTGTTTCTTTCTGACGAATCATCAACTTCGTGAAGTGTTGTTGTAGATATATTGCAATGTTTGTTTCTTTATTGTTGCCATTGCTCTGCTTCATATCAGCACCACTAGCATTGTAACACTATTGCGAGTTACTCGTTGACTAAGCAGTTCAGTTATGTTCCATAGCCTCATGTTGTGCTCGCAGCTGGAGACCTCCAGTTCCACCCCTGTTGCCATTGGCAGTCAATATTGTGGTTGCACGATAGACAATATGTGAGGAGTCGAATGCCACAAACATCATTGGCCTTTTGCCACCCCGCACGCAAAGGGGTCGTCGTAAGTATAGTAAAACTTTTCGCCCTGCACCTCCAAGACACACTCACCATCCTCGACAATCCCAAGCTGGCCACTCCCTGACCCCACATGCCCAGTGGTGGAGAGGCATACACGTTGTACCTCTCACTTCTATCTTCCAGTATTTATGCACTGTGCTATGAGCGGATTTAAAACCGCACGTCACAGTGTAAGACATGAAAACTATGACCAATTACCACCCCACACCCTCCTATCGACACCTCTTCATCTTTTGTTTAATCGTTATCGCTGGTTAGCCCTTAGATTAATATAACTTTTGTACGCTCTTCCTTCCCTAATTGGTGCCATCATCTAGGCTAGACGTGGAAATACACGTTATTAGCATGACTTTCCTCGATTAGACAAATTGTTTTAGCCCTGTTTGACCTCTATACTAGGTTTATGTGTCAAATACTACAAATTTTCAGAGGTTCTCACTGTTTCCAAAAATTATGTAAACTTATGTAGTATCTGGCAGCAACGGTATTTGACTGTTGTCCACTAGTCACATTTTCTGCTCAGTCCTGAATTAAATTATCGCAGCTGTTTACGTAACTGTAAAAAATACGTACGAGGGGAAGGAATGGAATAAAAATTCATGAATCGTAATTAGTTCGACAAAAGTTACAAAGTATACTTGCTTTTACCTAAGTATATAAGTCCCAGGCCTGTTCTTGTGTTCTTCCACTTTGTAGTACGCCATCTGCTCGCTGTGCAGCATGTCTCTCAGATGTTTCATGCTGTTAATCCATTCATGGCGTTGCAGATCATTTGAGTGGATACCCTGAGACACACAGAAGGTGGTTCAAATTACTTACAATATTCACAATTAGCAGCCAACTTTAAGTTACACGTGTAGGTGCCACTATTGCATAATGCTTAAGTTAATGCTAGCTTATGACTAAATATTCAGTTTTGTACAACATATTATAACATTAATGCAAAGTGGGTTGTATTGATGTCTTATCAAACACACAATTCTCAAGCTACAAAGTCAGTTCAGAGAGTTGCATTTATTTGTACACAATGGAGTCGAATTAATGTGACCACCACCTACATTCGACGTTAACACATACTAGCTATGGATGTGTATGGGTAGTTATAGATAAACTTTCCCTAAACAGATTATAAATGGATCTAATGGATACGTTCGTCATACGCCCCGCACTGCTTTCTGCCGTTATTTCACGCAGTGCTGGTTGTCTGTTAGCAGTGACAGCTGTAGTCAAACGCCGCTGCTCTCGATCATCAAGTGAAGGGTGTCAGCCACTGCATTGTCCGTGGTGAGAGGAAATCCCTGAAATTTGCTATTCTCGGCACAGTCTTTATACTGTAGGCAGCAGGATACTGAATTCTCTGACGATTTCCGAAATGGAATTGCCCATAAATCTAGCTCTAACTACTATTCCGCGCACAAAGCGTGTTAATTGCCGTGGTACGATCATAACCACGTCAGACATGAATCACCTGAGTACAGTCGGCAGCTGCGCCAGTGCTCTGCCCTTCCACACATTGTGCACGCGACATTACCACCATCAGTAAGTGAGCACGTCGTTACTCCGTGCCTTGTCATCTCAGTGTAATTTCGCAGAAAGAGCAGGAATACTGGAGTGTGAGGTAGGTAGTGGTTGGTCATGATGTCCACGGTGCATAAGCTTAAGTTTGCGCCCATTAAATTCTTCATGTGTGGATAGACATTCTCCAAGTTATTTCCGAACGATGAAGCCTTTAAAAAATCAACATAGGCTGTCAAATTCTATTACGCAAGGTGATCTTTATAGCAGACCGTAATCCCTGACCCCTCTCTCCCGCCTATTACCTACAGAGTACTAGACTCCAAATAAGCAGATTCTCAGATAGTGAGATAAAGGACGGTTTAGTAACATCTGGACCATTGTCTAAGAAATATGTGGCCACCAGGCTTAGGCTTGTACTGTAGGATCTGACAGGAAGTTTTCCAGCTGCTTTAGGAAGTTACGAGAAACTACGAACAAGAAAGGTACGGATGATTTTCTTGGCTATCCTTAACCGTTCCCACTGTGCTTGCTTTGCCTAATAACCGCACAAGGTAGAGGGGGTCCGATCTCTTGCAGTGAGTTAACATTGCAGTCAGAGCGGCGGAAACAGCGACAGTGTGAGCCACGTAAGCCAGTAAACAGACTGAGAGGACTGACCACGTAATCGTGGCTGTGTGTATCACTTTCTCATCCCGCGTACATATAACATAAAACACGAAAAGAATCTCCACTTACCATTTGCTCGAAAGCGAGGGGGACGAGCAGCTGAGAGAAATGTTTCACACCCAGTGAGAGCAGCTGCGCCGAGTCCCGCCAGTAGTCAGAGAGGTGCTCCAGGAAGACCGGTATCTCGGCCTGGAATTCTGGACAAGAAGACAGACGACAAAGTGGTGAAGAGGTCAGTGAATCAGATTTCTATGCGAGCACAACATTCACTTTCTGCATTCACAAGGATAAAGAGGGTATGAAGGTAGAATTTACTAAATATGTATACACTGTCAGACTACAGTCACACTACAGTATGGACACCTTTTTCGGACCGAAGCGGTACACGAGTAGTATATCTGTGCCTGTATCATATGTTGATGGAAATGTCATCTCTATGTCAGCTTACTTTTAGCATTTTAAACACTGGCGTCACCAGCACTAAATTCCAGGGGGGGGGGGGAGGGGGACCAAATAGGTAGGATTACATCATAAAAGACTCTAAATGGGAGATCTCCTTGAAGAAAGTAAAAAAAATTGGAAGGTAAAATCATTTTTTGGAGGATTGGTAAGGTCTCAGACCACATAAACTGACGGGGAAAGAAAACGCAATGCCAAGAAAGAATTGTGTGACATAAACGAAAGTAGGAGTGTTTCTATATCTTAATGATGACGCCTATTCCAATTTCGCGCCAGTCGCGTATGACGATACAAATTACATTTATTTAAATACACACTGTAACTGTTATGATCGTCAGTTACCTTTGGTACTGGATGTGGCACATTGACGTTAGTCAAGAATATCTTCAAGGCGACAGACACGCTATTATCAACAGCTCACAGCGTTTGTAATAGGGCTATGGGAACCTGGATGTTCCTTTGTGATATTGCAGAAAGACTTGACAGGTAGGTAGGTAGCCACTGTACGTGACTGCTGGCCACGGTGGACACGAGAATGCACGGTCTCGAGAAGACTGGGGCCTGGACGACCACGTGGCACTACCGAGAGGGAAAACCATCGTGTTCAGCAGATGGCTGAAGGAATGTGAGCAGCAGTTGGAACAACAGAAACTCAATGACCTGTTACAAATTGATTACTTGAAGGACAGCACCGACCAAGATCCCCTGTACTGTGCATTCTCCTCACCCCAAACCACCGCCATTTGCGACTTCAGTGCTGTCAAGAGAGAGCTCGCTGGGGGCAGGGTGGAGATCTGTCGTGTTTTCTGATGAGAGTTGGTTCTGCCGCGGTGCCAGTGACGGCCATGTGTCAGTTAGGAGGAGCCCAGAGGCCTGCAGCCAGCTTGTCTGTGTGCTAGACACATTCAGCCTACATCTGGAGTTATGGTAGGAGGTGCGATTTCGTATAGTAGCAGGAACACCCTCGTGGTTATCACATGCCTCTGACGCAAATTTGTACGTCAGTCTGATGACTCGACCTATTGAGCTGCCATTCACGAACAGCGTCCTAAGGAGTGTTTTCCAACAGGATAACGCTCGCTGTAGTGGCCCCAACATGCTCTACATAGTGTCGACATGTTGCCTTGGGCTGTTCGACCATCAGATTTCCGATCGAGCACGTATGAGACATCATCACACCACGATTCCAGCGTCATCCTTACCAAGCTTTAACCACCCCTGCATTGAGTGAGCACGTACAACAGGCACGAAACTCCATCCGCCAAACTGAAATCTGGCACCTCTACAACACAATGGATGCTCGTTTGCATGCCTGCATTCTAAATTCCGGCAGTTACACGTTTATTAATGTACCAGCATTTCACATTTGGAATGGCTTTCGCCTTGCTTACATTAAGCTGTTATCTACCAGCGCTAATCATCTAAATATGGTACCTAGACATGTATATTCCCGAAATTTAGTTATTCTACATTAAATAGGTTTTTGTGTTGCAATTTTTTCCGTCACTCTTATTCAGTAGCTTTTTAAACTTCTACAGCTTTCGAATTTAAGCCCAGATTAAAACTTGTTTTGTTATTACCTAGTACAAAAACATATATGATATTAACATATGCACTATCGAGGGTATGTGCATGATTAAAGTGTATTACGTCCTAAACAAACATGGAAACCATTTCAAACTTCAAAATTTTTCAAAGCAAATAAAAGATTCGTCCATCCAAAATTTCGTCTCAGTCGCTTGAGTATAACAAAAAGAGGCGGAGACCACATTTTTAAATATTGTATTAGTTTCATTATTAAAACCAGCTTAAGAAAGTGAAAATAACCCGTTACAAAACACAATGTACTTCATACTTACAAGTACAGACCTGCTGTTTACATATGCTTGTGTATATATCTCTGCATTTGAATACGTGTGCCGGCCGGGGTGGCCGAGCGGTTCTAGGCGCTAGCCGGCCGGAGTAGCCGTGCGGTTCTGGGCGCTACAGTCTGGAGCCGAGCGACCGGTACGGTCGCAGGTTCGAATCCTGCCTCGGGCATGGATGTGTGTGATGTCCTTAGGTTTGTTAGGTTTAAGTAGTTCTAAGTTCTAGGGGACTGATGACCTCAGATGTTAAGTCCCATAGTGCTCAGAGCCATTTGAACCATTTTTGAATACGTGTGCCTATACCAGTTTCTTTGGCGCTTCAGTGTAGTTCATAATAAGTTGAGCCACCCTATAATAGAATTAAAAATATTAGGAGCCCTTGTGTACTGAACATAAAAACTCAATCCGTACATCTAGTTTCATGTAAACAGAGAGAAAAGCTTAGGCAAGTGTTACTCAAGCATAACACTGCGTTTTCAAATGTATGGAAACATATTACTAATGCATTTTAAATGTAAGACTTTGGAAATATTTTTCAAGAAACCATATCCAATGATGACCAGTTGCCAAGAACCTATTAAGAAACGATTCAACGAACGTTAGATTGGGGGATATTGTAACACGCAATACATATTTTTAAAAATCCACTGGCGGTAGCACTGAATTGTTATAGAATTGTAAGGCTGGTACTAGATGCTCATACTTTAAACAAAATTTAATGAGGGTCAGCGCACAAAATATACAAAGTTATTGCAATAATTCAGAGAAGCTACTTGTTTCACATGAATGGTTCGATATAATTTGTGGTTACTCGAATTTTCCATTGGCAAAAGACTGAAGAAAATACGTGTTCCGTATATATAATGGATTTTCTCGTGGGTATGGAGTATTTCCGTCTGTCTTTAATATATCGGTCTTTGCCATTTTAAGAGATATGGCGCTGTTACAGGGGCAGGAACCATTAGGGCAAGTGACATTTTACGTAGACAACATGAAGTTGCATGTCCTACTTGGGAAGAGTATTTTAGTTTTCTGGACAATGTATGAGATGAAGTAGGAAAAGGTGGCACAAAACTGAATTAAGAAAGTATGGCATGCACTAAGAATCAATTGAATTTCTTGCTCCATGTGTTTAGCAGAGAACGTATTTTAGCGAAACCATCCACGTTCTCAGTGACTGAGCTGCTTGAAACGTCAAAGAAAAAGCAACAACGTAAAGCCATGTTTGGCCTGTTTATGTCTGATCGGCGTTTTGTGGAAGGAGTCATTCTACGCTCCTTACACACATCAGTTGTTAAAAGAGGATAGCTCCTGGGTTCAGACTGAAGAATATCAGCCCACATTTCGAAAGCTCATAAATTGTTTCTTAAATAACCCGCTGCTGAATCACTCAGATTTTGAGAAGACTTCTTTTATTTTAGTGAGCTCTGATGCATATGGTATAAGAGTGTAGGTGTTTAAAATAAAAAAGAAGGGGATATTGAAGTGCATAAGATGATTGTTTTTAAGACTTAATCAGGACAATCAGTGGAGCATAATAACGGAGTATCAGATCTAGACGCAGTGGCCATCGTATTTGGAATGCAGAAATTTGAGCATTCTTTGTGAGTCACCAAGTAATAATATGCAATGGTCTTAAAGCATTAACATTTTTGTAAACTTGTAAGTTGAAACATGCAAGGTGAGCAATGTTCCTGCAACAGTTCGATCATGAAATTAAAAACATATGAAGGAAGTGTACTTTGGCGTCCAACAGGTTGCCTAGAAATGCTGAGCTATATAAGGCGTCTGAAATTACATTAACTGAAAACGATTCGGTACTCACTTTAGCTATAAATTAAATCAAGGTGGAAAATGCTTTGAAGAAAATATGTCAGTACTCTGAAAGAGAACAGAATAGGGTGATCATTGGAGATTAAAAAACGTCATTTGCGAGACCCTAATTATCTCATGGTAACACAATATTACATCCATCAAGGAATTTGGTTCAGGAGAACGAACATGGATTTGCCAGAACGGCTACTATGCTTCCCCTCCAAAAATCTGCGCTTTTAATAGACTATGTGTATTTACAGTAAGAGCATTAAGGGACTAAGAAATGTATTGCAAACTTCAGTGACACAGTAACTTTTGAAAATATGCGTTTTGAGTTAGAGACTAGTAAGTATCATTGTGCAAAGGAATATGCAATCCCTTTAACGCAGTGGAATTATTAGCATTAGATCATTTTCGACCTACACGTAGTTCTAGAGGAGCGTGTTTTGGTCTACGTCAGGGGATTCAGTAAATACATCAAGCTATTTCCAGACAGAAGAGCTAATGCCACAACACCTACAGAAAAGCTGGGTAACAACAATTTTGTTGTTTTAGGCATACCTGAGAGTATCGTGTTGAATAATGGTAAACAGTTTCATGCTAAAATATTTATGAAATGTTGTCGGGACACGATACATAATTATCTTAGGGGTTTCCTTTGGATAAATATGAGCGGTAGGGTTACAGGGGACTTTGCAGGAGATGTAGAGGAAACATTCCACATGGCGTATTAATATTAGGTATTTAGAAGGCATCCTTAACAACCACAAGCATGATGCAACAGTATTTGCACCACGCGAATTGACGCATGGTGCAGGGAATGGCGGCAATTGAATCTCAATCTAGATAAGTGTAATGTGCTGCGTGTACATAGAAAGAAAGATCCCATATCTTTTAGCTACAATATAGCAGTTAATTCCATAAATTAACTGGGAGTACGCTTTACGAGTGATTTAAAAAGGAATGATCATATAAAGTTGATCGTCGGTAAAGCAGATGCCAGACTGAGATTCATTGGAAGAATCCTAAGGAAATGCAATCCGAAAACAAAGGAAGTAGGTTACAGTACGCTTGTTCGCCCACTGCTTGAATACTGCTCAGCAGTGTGGGATCCGTACCAGATAGGGTCGATAGAAGAGATAGAGAAGATCCGACGGAGAGCAGCGCGCTTCGTTACAGGATCATTTAGTAATAGCGAAAGCGTTACGGAGATGATAGGTTAACTCCAGTGGAAGACTCTGCAGGAGAGACGCTCAGTAGCTCGGTACGGGCTTTTTTGGAAGTTTCGAGGACATACCTTCACCGAGGAGTGAAGCAGTATATTGCTCCCGCCTACGTATATCTCGCGAAGAGACCATGAGGATAAAATCAGATAGATTAGAGCCCACACAGAGGCATATCGACAATCCTTCTTTCCACGAACAATACGAGACTGGAATAGAAGGGAGAACCGATAGAGGTACTCAAGGTACCCTCCGCCTCACACCGTCTGTTGGCTTGCGGAGTATGGATGTAGATGTAGATGTGAATGCAAATTAATATGTAACCATGAACCAGAGCTGACTGACTTTTCTTGTTTTATTCGATATCTCATTAGGCAACAATCAAGCACAAGAAAGAGTAAATATAGGGGAAAGAGTGTTAGATGCGAAATGGTGATATGATGTAAAATCTATCACCAACCACTAGTTTCAGAGTAGGATAAAAGGTACTAGTAATGAATAACGCAGAATGGCACAAACTAAAATGGATATACAGGTATATCAGCAACCATTCAGAATTGTACGAAGCCCCACATGAATGTCTCTCGAATATCTGAAAATTTGCAAGGAATTGAAACTCAGGAACATTACAGCCCTGAAAAAATTATAAGTAACAGTAACTAAGAGTTTGTTGGGAAGGTGCTTCTGCATGGTAGGTACCAGTTTGGCGACCAGTGAGATCTGATATAGATGGAACTTTATTTCCAAATTCAAGTTTCATACTTCCATTCATCTTTCGTTCTTGTTAATTATGTGTTATTTGTCTTTATTTTTGACTATATTCACTAGAATGGCGCAGCTGAAACAGTTACCTGATACTGACCACTCTGAATCAAGACAGAAATCTGAAAAGAGAGTTTGCATCTGATAACTACGTAAACAAATATACAAGTTGCAACAATAAAGTAATGTTACTGATGTGAAAAAAATGTTGCTTACCGTTTTAGTCAAGTTTAGTGTTGTCTCCTTCAAAGTAGTTCCTATCTGATCGCACACACTTTTTCCAGCGCTTCTGCCTTTGATGGTAACATTTCTGGAACTCATCTTCTGTAATATTCTCCAAGACCCTCGTCACAGCTTTTTGACTTCTTGGTGTACCTCGACCGCCGTTTTGACTCTTGGAAATAGAAAAAAGTCGCATGGAGCGATATCTGGTGAATAAGGTGTCTGTGGTAGTACTGAAATTTGTTTTGAGGTAAAAAATTGCTGTACTGACAGAGCAGTACGGGATGGCGCAGTATCGTGATGCAGAATCCAATTGTCAGTAATGTTGGCGCGGACGCGAAGAACTCTTTTACAAAGTCTTTCTAAAATTTCTTTGTAGTAATATCGGTTAACTGTTTGTCCAGGAAGCACCCACTCTTTATGAACAATTTCCTTGGAATCAAAGAAGCACACAAGCGTGCATTTCACTTTTGACTTTGACGTGCGTGCTTTTTTGGTCTGAGTGATCCTTTTGAGCATCATTGCGAACTTTGACCAATTGTCTCTGGATCGTACTGAAAAAACCAACTTTCATCACCAGTGATAACACAGCCCAACAATTCTGGATTCATTTCTGTTTGCTCTAACAGATCGGCTGCCAAATTTTTCCATGTTTCTCGGTGTTGTGGTGTGAGATTTTTCCCCAATTTTGCAGGAATTTTTCTCATACCAAGATCTTCAGTTATTACTAGACGAACCGTTTCTCGATTGATGTTCAGTTCTTCTGCAATCATTTTCACAGATAATCTTTGATCAGATCGTACGAGTTCACGCACCTTGGCCAAGTTGACACACGTCCTTGAGGTTGATGGTCGTCCATTGCAGTCTTCATCTTCAACATTGGTTCTGTCTTCACTCAACATTTTTTGCCAACGAAAAACTTGAGCTCTTGACATAACCTCCTCTCTAAAAGCCTTCTGAAGCTTACCGTAAGTTCTCGACGCGTTCCCACCCAATTTCATGCAAAAAGAAATGGCATACCGTTGCGCAATATTATCTGGTTCCATTTCCGTGACGAGAGACACAAACACGTGTTAACTTATTACAGCACAACTCACGACTGAGCAGTTGCATCGATGTGCCACTTGGACTAGAAGCAGCTTATAGACCAAAGTCAAATGTACTGCAGGGTTGCCACATCTTGCAAAGAAAATCAGTCTCATTACTTTATTGTCGCACCTCAGATATACATTTATATCTTATGTAGATAGTAGAGAATATGACGTGTATGGAGGCACAGACCCATATTAAATCATATCAATGTTCGTTGCATTGAAGATGACGCTAGTAAAAGCCTGAAGATGCCACTAAGTGTAGTTATTAGGTGTTACTTAAAAGAACTGAAGATGTGGCATGAAGTAGACGCCCCTATACGTTGAAAGGGGTCAGTATAATGATGAAGTATGGAGATATACTGGATAAAAATAGTATAAAACGTAGTGTGTATTGAGGAGAAAAAGCGGTTTGGGGCAGTAGGGAGAAGTTTTCTCGGAAATGACTCAGGAAAACGCAGATAACTGCAGTGCGGCAAGAGGTGGTAGAGACAAATAAAGGGCAAGTACAACCAGAAATAAAGTCTCAGTCATATAAGGGACGATCAAAAAGTTTCCATCTGAAAGCTCTTTCTATAGCATATCTGCAGTGTAGCATGACTCTGACGCGGGTATAGAAGCACCCACATGTAGGCAAGGGACTAGTGTGCCATTTGTGTCTCTTCGAGGAGTGTGCGGTAAACACAGCCCCATAATCTATGTGTTCTCTATCTTAGACAAGATTTACTTCCTAACATAACTTAAAGGGTACATTCCGCTTCATTTAACAATTATCTTAGCACCCACTGCTTCTCTTGTGTGGAGTGTATGGTCTAAACAGATTATTTCTTTATCGAATTTTTACGCCGTTCAAAAATCGCTACATCTTCTAAGCTTTCCACGCTAATTAAGGCCGTAGAAGCATGGTCTTTTCCGAATTTACTTCCGACCAGAAATCAATTCTGGTAGCTGGAGTCAGAGATCCTCGTTAATCCACCATTGTGAGTTCTTGTGGTGATAGTTACTTTCATCAAAACTTTCTTTGCCTAACGCATATTGCCTTAAAAGTCAAATACCAATTTTATAGATTAAACTTGAAATGTTTTAATATAAAGAATTTTTTTATAAAACTATCGTCGCTTATTTCACCCCGTTAGAGGTTGCATTTCCAGAAAACATTTAAACATCAATTTCTTTACGTCTAACCAAGAAGCCAAATACAAACTTTCAACATTTTATTTGAAAAATTCTTTCGTAATCAAATATTTCGAGAACCATTTTCATTCCCAATTTTACCTCCTTAGCAGCTGAATTTCCAGAAACACCGAAACACATAATTTTTTAAATTTTCAACCATGAACACAAATACAAATTTTCTTCAGTTTACCTATAGAAAGGATTACTTAATGAAATACATTCATAAAAATTTTCATCGCCTGTATCACCCCCTTAGCGACTAAAATACCAGAAACACCAAAACACATACTTTTTAATTACTAACGAAGAAGTCCTATGCCATTTTTCAGAGATACATCTTTAAAAATGCTTTATTAGTACTGCAATAATGATTTATTTTCAAAATAAACTTTCACCCACTATTTTAACCCCTTAGTAATTGAATTTTCAAAAATACTGAAGCATGTATTTTTTTATTTCTGATTGAGAAACCAAACACCAGTTTTCAAGCTCTAGCATCACAATTAACATAAGAGTGACATGTCTTGAAAAAACATTTCAGCCCCTACTTGACCCTCTTAGGGATGCAATTTCGAACAATGCCTCACTAAATGGTGTTAACAGTATAAGACCAGCGCCCATTCTAGTAGTTCAAGTTTCTCATTAGCAGTTTGGGCTAGTGAATGATGAGTCACACACTAGTTCATTCACTTAGGGGCTGAATTTCCAAAAGCACCGAAACACGTATTTCTTGTTTCTAATCGAGAACCCAAATACAAATTTTAATTAATTTAGCTTTAAAATGCTTCCATAATGAAATAATTTCATAAAACATTTCACTGCTTATTCCAAAAACGTTGAAAACGGTATTTCTTTTTATTTCTAAGCAAAAATTCAAGTAACATAGATGTAACTTCAATAACTGTTTTAACAGTTCTTTAATAAAGATTTATTTTTAAAAAGAGACAGTCACACACTATTTCTCCCCCCACAGGAATTCAATTCCTGTAAGTGCTGAAACACTGTTTCTTTACACTCTCCAAATTTCGAATTTCTATCGTTGGCGGTTAAGGCTGGATTGTGACGAGTGAGTCACTCAGGACATTGCCCTTCATATATAGAGATAACAAACTGTCAAAGGAGATACTCACCAGTTTTGCTGATGTTGTGGTCATTATGAAGAAATTCCCAATTATAATCCAAGACAAGGCGATTCCTGTGGTTTATGGCTCTTGTGATCTGCTGTACAGCGTGCAGTAACTTGGTGAGGGTCGCACTCCTCAGCCGATCCGTTTGCAGTGTCTCCAGGTTCCATTCAATGTCATCCAACCTTAAACAATGAAATGTGGTCACCTGTTGTAACAAGTTACATTTTCATACTAGACCGTCTTTTCTTGAACAGAGCAATGAAACCAAACTCGGCCAGTCACTTCTCAAGTTTTTATGTCGCCCTTCGATACTGATATCCAGGTCATTAGGTATGAATCAAGATATTAGACTGAGATACTCCAGCGTGAATTGCGAATGGTATGCGAGGCTGTTGACACGTTTTGGTAAAGTGAGCGGTCTTTGTTGAAATACAAGAATGCTTGTGCACAAAGTTATCCAATACTATGACAGAACAAGTACAAACTCTAGTACAGACAGATCATTACTAACGTACTCCTTATAGAACATACAAACATATACATTATGTTCATTGGTGAATGTTCAAATTTCATAATCAGATCATAGCTCTTGACGCAAGTCTTTCAGGCTAACTTTCGAAACATGGCGTTGACAGTTCTCTACAGGTGTCTGTTCCTCCACAGCACAGCCACATGCAACACTTTCACTATAAAGCCAAAACTTCATCAAGAGGTGGCCATAACTCCCTTGCGCCATTCGGGTGCAGATGAGTCATGAGCATTCACCACAACGAAGATCAGACTCTGCATGCTTCACCATTGGTTTCTGAATAAGATGCGCCTTTTGGGTGGATGTTCATTCCCACATTCTTTCTACATCTCGGTGACATCGAAGATAAATACGCAAATAAACACAAAGTGGCGTGTGTGGCTTCCTTCAGGTGTGCAATCAGTGTATTTATGGAATACGGTATTTAGAACTGAGTTCATACGGGGCATCAAAAATTTGCACCTCGGTCGCTTTACATATCAGGTAAGCAGGAGCAATGTTGGATAGGACAGGCAACCATTGAGTGGCACTTGATCTGGCAGTGCCATTAACGGTTCTCAAGGCCTCATTGTGCATAATCGTCACTACATTTTCATGCTGTGGCATTGCGTAGCATATCTGCATTTAATCCCCAGTCGTTTCCAGAAAATTGGTTTACTGTTGACCCAAACTTTGTCAGGTTCATGAAGTGCAGCACAAATGACACAGATAGATAAAGGGAGACGCCTACAATAGGTGTTTAGGGAAGCAGTTAAAGGAGACTTTTATTTAATTTAGTTGCATCTGGAACTTGCTGCGTACCTCTTCATTGTGGAGATGTAACGCTATGATCTTTATTTTATTTGGGTTTGGACAGGGTCAGCGCACTGGTCAACCAAAGCACTGTGACCACCAAATTACTATCGATACGTAACCGTCCAGACTGTAGCAGCGTTACCTGGCGAGGAACGTGTGCTAGTCACACACACACACACACACACACAGACACACACACACACCATGTGGTATCAGTGGGCGAGCTGTCTGTGTGTAGCATGGGAAGGCACGCAGCCCATCTGAGTTCCTCCAAGGGCGGATTGTGATGGCCCAGAGGCTCGGCACGAGCATTTCAGAAACTGCACGACTCGACGGATGTTCCGGGAGTGCTGCGGGAGTGTCTTCAATGCGAGGCGACGCTAAGGCGAAACCACATCCTGACATCCTACAACTCCAGCACCTGATCAAACCAGAGCAACTCCCTACAGATCATCTTACCGCCCTCAATTAAACGGGAAAGCATAAAATTAAAAAGACTGAAAATCGAACGAGATATGAATAATGAAACAGACGTCTTTGCCACACCAAGAAATGGAGGAACACAGGCCTGCTGGCCTGGATGATGTCTGCAATACAGGAATAAAGCATTTTGGTACTACAGCACTAAAATGTAATGTACGGTTAATGAATAGCTGTATCACTAGCATGCACATTCCGAAACTCTAGAGGAAAGCCAGAGTGGTAGCCGTGCTAAAAACCCTACAGATACTCAAACTTCTCGCCTTTCTCACATTCGTGTCATCTCTATGGGGCCATTGAAAGAATATTTTTTGAAAGACTTTTTGTAGCATTAGAGACCAAATTCATACCAGAACCAGTAGGATTTATGCCTGGTGTTTGTGGTAAAATAGTCTCATTCAACATATAGAGGACGGCCTCCAACAGAAACAGATAATGGGACTTGCTTTTACAGATCTGTCGGCTGGCTATGATACTGTCAGTCACCAACGGCTGCTCATTAAGTTTTATAACAAGGACTTCCGAATGACAAAATTAGGGGAACGTCTATTTCAAAATAGACTTTTTATGTGACGCTACAAACAAGAAATAGGCACAGGAGAAGGCGAAAAAATGACACAAACACAAAATTGGCTCAAATGGCTCAGAGCATTAAGGGACTTAGCTTCTGAGGTCATCAGTCCCCTAGAACTTACAACAACTTAAATCTAACTAACCTGAGGACATCACACACATCCATGCCCGAGGCAGGATTCGAACCTGCGACCGTACCAGTCATTCGGTTCCAAACTGTAGCGCGAAGAACGGCTCGGCCACTTCGGCCGGTCTACACACACACACACACACACACACACACACACACACACACACGCACACACACACATACATATATATATATATATCGACGATATTGCCATGGGCTCACAAGGAAAATCGTTTGTGGTGTGAATTCTCAAAGACATACTATGGAGAACACTTCCGCACATCAAATCCCATTAGAACTCTGATTTGTGTCTTTCACTTTACAAATAAAGACGCACATACACAATTTAAAGTGGCGAGGCTGTGTCAAGAACTAAACCAGATGAACCGCTGAAATATTTGGGTATCCGACTTGACAGCAATGTGACATTTTGGACGTTAAGGGAAAAGTGTGTGCGAATAACAACATCATCCAAAAATTCAGCGGCACGAAATGGGGAGTTCATCATCAAATTCTGAGAACATCGGCTCTCGTCCTATGTTTCTCTGCAGCTGAGAATGCGACAAATGCCTGGTACCATTCTGCAGTTGCCACTTATGCCGACGTGGCAAACAATGAGAAAGAGCGCGTAGTGTCTGTCTCCTAAAACCAACGCTAGTTCGGCAAATTTACCCAACCTTCGACACAGCTCGACCCATAAACAGAAGGTAAGTTACAGTCCGATTATCACCGGCACCATTTATGCGGTTACGAAATACAGCACAGGCTACTGGTATCCCAGTGGAGTTTAATGCGAAGGACTAACTCTGTAAACGAGCCTCCTGAAATAGGAGAAAAAAATTATTGCAAAACTGTACTGATCAGATGCTAATAAAGCCTGAAGAACCACTGGCTGCTGCGAATCATCTGTTGTTTCCGACATGGCAGGTGCTTCACCACTTAAGAACTACCATCACACACTGCAATACCAATCTGAGAAAATGGAGGTGTAACAAGAACAACTCCTGTGAATGTGCCGCAACACAAGACTTAACGATATGTCCAAAAACAGGCAAAACGATCACAGTGGCATACTTTATGATGGCAAATGACAAAGGCACCCATGTGTCTCAGTACTGGAAATTCATTTATCAGCTGGAACATTATGACCTTATAGCCTGTATGTTCACGTTTGGCATGGATAATAGTGGATTCTTATCATGGTATGGAAGCAATGAGCCCTTTCTAGGCCTCTGCAGGTAGCTGGAACTACATCTGCACACACAAATCCCCAATTCCCGTAAATTCCGGGGAGGAGCAGAAACCATATGGGCATTTGCCTGAAGTGATTTAGGGGAAACAGAATACTGAAGTTAGAATATCTGGGTGGTGAATAGAGCAGACTGGTGGTGTACTGTCCGTTCATCCCTTAGAAACAGACCTGCATACTCTATGTACACAATATCAACTGCAATCAACAGTATGACGATGATGTAACGTTTTAATTTCATGTACCATAACTTCCCATTGGCTTGCCAGAAAATACTGAGCTAACATCCCTCCACAATGAGTGAGATATTGGGCTCAGAGGTGTGTCAGTATTTTCCAGTACAGAACATTGTGATGAAGTTTTACATAAAAACAAAATGCAGATGATTGTGGTGTGTTATTATTATTTACTTGTGTTACATTCTTAGGAAACCTCTGTGTTATCAAGTAATACTTCACTGTATAGAACTTACTGTTTAACAGGTGGTTATTAACTGCATCTGTAAATATTTTCGTTTCTAGTCTCTTTTGTCTTCTTAAGCAATCTATTGGATATTTTTATTCCTCGGTACATACCCATGCTCATGAACACAGCAATTTCTGCTCTAATTAACTGACTGATAAATGTACTCACTGCTGTTCTTGCTTCATGTTAATGTTCTATTATTTTACTGGCATCAGCAGACAGAATTAGTGATTTTCACAGGTGATACATGCATTATTGTGAAGGCTAGTAAAAAAACATGAGCAGAAAAAATAGTAAATTGTGCTTTTGGAAAAGTTACTGACTTGTAGCCTCTAATGGGCTGCCTTTAAAATTTGAAAACACACTCACACACAGACACACCAACTAGTTTTGTACTGTCAAAAGCATTCTACCACTGATTAACCGAGAATACAGAACAGAAATAGTTAACAGTGTAGAAGTTTTAAGTTGTTGAGTGCCCATACTGATGAAAAGTTGAACGGGAAAACCCGTTGAGTAGACTTGCTAAAATGTTTAGCTTTGTTTACTGTTGAAATGAGAATAATTTCCAACTCTGGGGATATAGAAGTCAGTAAGTTGATATGCTTTCCATATTTTCATTCACTGATGTCTTAATGGAAAATATTCTTGGCTAACTCCTCAGAGAGGCAAAAAGTATCATTTCCCCAAAGAAATTACTTACAATTATGTGAGTGGTCCTCACACATACGTCCAGAAAGTATCCCTCTAATAATCCGAGAATATTAATCACAGCCTCATAATTCATTTATGAACTTTACAATTTGTTACAATCAGTGAATCCGAGTTTGAAAGTAACAGAGATATTCATAACACTAGAAACATTTGCTTTGCCCTTCATGCAACCTTGTCACAGAAAAACTGCAATATACACCATCTGAAAAAATGTCAGATCATAGAAGAGTTTTTCCACGTAGATTCAAGATGTGTCTCCTTAACAACTCCTTTTATTCCACAGAGGATTTCTTCAACTGAGTAGCACATAGTCATGTGAATAGTATATTTTGGTTTAAAAATTGTGTGCTATTTTTCTTCAAATGAGACGCTTCCCATCAAAACGTTTATTTATTTATTTATCGGGACTATGATTTATGGAACACGTCGTTAAGTAACTTGACATGCTAGAGCCGTTTCTTTTTCTAATATACCTTAATGACAATGTAGCAACTTCAGCAGATGACTCTGGAGACGTTTTTCTTGTGGAGGGGATAGACACTATGTTTACACACTCGAATTAGGAGCTGAATAAATTATATTCTGGAGGAAGTAGCTTTTCGTTTATAGCTGATAAAATAAAAGTAGGTACATGCACTTTCTTGTGAATGAATATGTCCTTCCTGGTGTTCAACTCCTACAATGGTGGTGTGAGTAATGCATCAGGACACAGTGTGTTCTCGTGTCTGGTGGTATACTATATTCTTAAACGACAGGCACTTTTTTTTAATCCACCAGGTTTCTGACAAGTTTGATGCACCTCACCATGAATTCCTCTCCTGTGCTAATCTCTCCATTTCAGAGTTGCACTTCCAACGTTTGTCTTCAATTATTTGCTGGATGTACTCCAATCTCTGCTTCTCTTTGTGGTTTCTGCCCTCGACAGCTCCCTCTAGTACCATAGAAGCTGTCCCCCAATATCTTAAAAGATGTCCTACAGTCTTGTGTCTTCTTCTTGTCAGTGCTCGAATATATTCCTCTCCTAACTGACTCACCAGAGAACCACCCCATTCCTTACCTCATCAGTCAGCCTAATTTTCAGCATTCTTCTGTAGCACCACATCTCAAATGCTTCGATACTCTTCTTTTCCGGTTTTCTGAAAGTCCATATTTCACTTACCATACAATCCTATGCTCCAAATGTAAATTTTCAGAAATTTCTTTCACAAATTAGGGCCTATGTCTGATACTGACATACTCCTCTTGGCCATAAATGCTCTTCTCGCCAATGCTAGGCTGCATTTTTTGCTCCGTCTGTCATGGGTTATTTTGCTGCCTAGGTAACAGAATTCCTTAATTTCATCTACTTCGTGACCACCAGTTCTGATGTTAAGTTCGTTGCTGTTCTAATTTGTGCTACTTTCGTCTTTCTTACTCTCAGTCCATGTTCTGCACTCATTAGACTGTTCATTCCACTCAGAAAATCCTGTAATTCTTGATCACTTCCACTGTAGACAGCAAGGTCATCAGCGAATGTTATCATTGATATCCTTTCACCTCGAACTTTAATTCCACTCTTGAACCTTTCCTTTAAGTTCCATCATTGCTTTTACGGAGAACAGATTGAGCATTAGGGGCGAAAGAGTAAATCCCAGTCTTACAATCTTTTTAATTCGAACACTTCACTCTTGATCTTCCACTCTCATTGTACCCTGTTGATTCTTGTACATGTCGTATACTACCCGCTATTCACTATAGCTTACCCTTATTTTACTCAGAATTTCGGACATCTTACACCATTTGACCCCATCGAACGCTTTTTCCAGGTCGTCAAATCCAATGAAAGTGTCTTTTTTTCTTCCATGCTTCCATTATCGACCGCAACGTCAGAATTGCCTCTCTAGTGGTTTACCTTTCCGAAAGCCAAGGTGATAGTCATCTAACTGATTCTCCATATTAATTTTGTTTCTTCTGAATGTTATTCTTATCAGAAATTTGGATATGTCAGATGTTAAGATGATTGTGCGATAATTCTCGCACTTGTCGGGTCTTGCAATCTTCAGAATTATGTTGATGATGCTTCTTTAAAACTCAGATGGAATGTCCTCAAACTCATACATTCTACACACCAACGTGAATAATCGTTTACTTTCGACTTCCCAAATGATTTTAAAAATTTCGATGGAATGGTATCCATCCCCTTTGCTTTATTTGATCTTAAGTCTTCCAAAGCACTTTAAATTCCGATAGTAATACTGGATCCCGTATCTCTTCTATATTGATTCCTGTTTCATCCTCCTTTTCAGGTTAGAAGGTCTTTTTTAGGTTAGAGGGTATCAGGAAACAACAGAAAAGGAGTTTACTAAAAGGGGGCAGGTAAAACACAGTGAGGCAATTGTAGCAACAGCCGGTATTGTAAATTGTCGTAGCTGTTTTGGGAAAGAACCAGAAAGCCCTAATAGAAAGCGTTGAAGCTGAAATAGTTATAGGTACGGAAATCTGGCTAAAGCCGGAAATAAGTTCAGCCAAAAATTTTTCAATGCACCTTTCAAAAAGGATACATTAAGCACAGTTGGTAGTGGAGTATTTATCACTGTCAGGAGTAGTTTACCTTGTAGCATAATTGAAGTAGATAGTTCCTGCGAAACTGTATGGGTACAGGTTGTACTTGACAATCGTACTAAACTATTAATAGGCTCGTTTTACCGACCCCCCGACTCAGAAGATATATTTACTGAACAGTTCAAAGGAAACTTGAGTCTCATTTCCAATAAGTACCCCACTCATAAAATTATACTCGTTGGTGACTTTAATCTACCCTCGATATGCTGGAAAAATTATACGATTAAAGCCTGCTGCAGGCATAAAACGTCATCGAAAATTGTACTGAATGCTTTCACAGATAATAATTTTGAACAATTAGTTCATAAGCCCACTCGAAACGTAAATTGTTTCGAAAGCATACTTGACCTGTTAGCAACAAATCCTGCACAAATAGTATCATGACGAATACAGGGATTAGCGACCACAAGGTAGTTGCTCCTAGGCTGAATACCGTAACATCTACAACGATCAAAAAGAAACGCGATGTATACCTATTTAAAAAAGCTGATAAAAGAGCTCTTAATGCCTTTTGAAGAGACAGTCTCCAGTCCTTCCCATCTGATCATGTAAGCGTAGAAAAGATGTGGAATGATATCAAACATAGTATCGATGGCAAGTGAGAGATATATAACACATAAATTAATAAGTGATAGTACTGACCCCCATGGTACACAAAACGGGTCAAATGGCTGTTGCAGAAGCAATGAAAAAAGCATGCCAAATTCAAAAGAACGCAAAATCCAAAAGACTGGTAAAGTTTTGCAGAAGTTAGAAATATAGCGCGTACTTCAATGTGAGATGCTTTTAATAATTTCGACAACGAAACTCTGTCTCGGAATCCGGCAGAAAACCCGAAGAGATTCTGGTCATACATAGAGCACACCAGTGGGAAGACGCAATCAATACCTTCACTGCGCGATAACAACAGGGAAGTCACTGATGACAGTGCTGCCAAAGCAGAGTTTCCGGAACTCCTTCATCAAAGAAGTCGAACTAAATGTTCCTGAGTTCCAATCAAGAGCAACTGCCGAGATGAGAAACGTAGAAGTAGATATCCTCGCAGCAGCAAAGCAGCTTAAGTCGCTTAATAAAGGGAAGGCCTCCGGTCCAGATTGTATACCAGTCAGGTTCCTTGTAGAGTAAGCTGATACAATAGCCCCACATTTAGCTCACAGGAAGATCCGTACCTAAAGACTGGAAAATTGCTCAAGTCGCAACAATACCCAAAAAGGGAAATAGGAGTAATCAGCTCAGTTACAGGCCCTTATCACTAACGTCGATTTGAAGTTGAGTTTTGGAACATATACTGTATTAGAACATTACGAATTACCTCGAAGAAAACGATTTATTGACACATAGTCAGCATGGCTTCAGAAAATATCGTTCTTGTGAAACACAATTGGATTTGTGATTTCCTGTCAGAAAGGTCAGTTAGTAGTAACAGACGGGAAGTCATCGAGTAAAACAGAAGTAAAATCCAGCGTTCCCCAAGGAAGTGTTATAGGCCCTCTGTTGTTCCTGATCTGTATTAACGACATAGGAGACAATCTGAGTAGCCTTCTTAGGGTGTTTGGAGATGACCCGGTCATTTACCGTCTTGTAAAGTCATCAGATGATCAAAACGACTCGCAAAATGATTTAGATAAGATACCCGTATGGTGCGAAAAGTGGCAATTGTCTCTGAATAAAGAGAAGTTTGAAGTCATTCACATGAGCAATAAAAGAATTTAGCTAAATTTCGATTACGCAGTAAGTCACACAAAACTGAAGGCTGTAAATTCAACTAAATACTTAGGGATTACAATTGCAAATAACCTAAATTGGAACTATCACATAGATAATGTTGTGGGTAGAGCAAACCAAAGACGGCGATTCATTGGCAGATCACTTAGAAAGTGCGACAGGTCTACTAAAGAGACTGCTTGCACCAGCTTGTCCGCCCTATTCTGGAGTACTGCTGTGCGGTGTGGGATCCGCATCAGGTGGGACTGACGGATGACATCTAAATCGTTCAAAGAAGGGCAGCTCGTTTTGTATTATGGCGAAATTGGGGAGATAGTACTACAGATATGATACGTGAATCGGAGTGGCAATCACTAAAACTGCCTGAAAATTACTTACAAGTTCGTGGCGCCCTCCATCAGTAACGCTGTAATTCAATATGGTGTTGGCCCAACCTTGATGACAGCTTCCACTCTCGCAGGCATGCGTTCAATGAGGTGCTGGAAGGTTTCTTGGGGAATGGCAGCCCATTCTTCACGGAGTGCTGCACTGAGAAGAGGTATCGATGTCGGTCAGAGAGGCCTGGCACGAAGTCAGCGTTCCAAAATATCCCAGAGGTGTTCTATAGGATTCAGGTCAGGACTCTGTGCAGGCCAGTCCTTTACAGGGATGTTATTGTCGTTTAAGCACTCCGCCACAGGCAGTGCATTATGAACAGATGCTCGATCGTGTTGAAAGATGCAGTAGCCACCACCGAATAGCTCTTCAACAGTGTGAAGCGAGAAGGTGCTTAAAACATCAGTGTACGCCTGTGTTGTGATAGTGCCAAGCAAAACACCAAACGGTGCAAGCCTCCTCCATGAAAGACACGACCACACCGTAACACCAACGCCTCCGAATTTTACTGTTGGCACTACACACGCTGGCAGATGACGTTCACTGGGTATTCGCCATACCCACACCCTGCCATCGGATCGCCACATTGTGTACCGTGGTTTGTCACTCCCCACTGTTCATCTGTCCAATGTTTACGCTCCTTAGACCAAGCGAGGCGTCGTTTGGCATTTACTGGTGTGATGTGTGGCTTATGAGCAGTCTCTCGACCATGAAATCCAAGTTTTCTCACCTCCTGCCAAACTGTCATAGTACTTGCAGTGGATCCTGATGCAGTTTGGAATTCCTGTGTGATGGTCTGGATAGATGTCTGCCTGTCACACACTACGATCCTCTTCAACTGTCGGCAGTCTCTGTCAGTCAGAAGAAGAGGTCGGCCTGTACGCTTTTGTGCTGTACGTGTCCACTTCACTATCAAATTGTAAACAGTGGTCATATGTTTAGGAGTGTGGAAATCTCGTGTACAGACGTATGACACAAGTGCCAGCCAACGACCTGACCACGTTCCAAATCCCTGAGTTCCGCAGAGCGCTCCATTCTGCTCTCTCACGCTGTCTAATTACTACTGAGTTTGCTGATATGGAGTACCTGGCAACATAATGCACCTAACATGAAAAACGTATGTTTTTGGGGTTTGTCCGGATACTTTTGATCACATAGTGTATGTAGATGGGTGTAAACTTTTATTAGATAGAGGTTAGCGAAAACTACATCATGATCCAAACCTGGAATCACGAGGGATTAGAATTTTGTTACTAACAGCTTAATTTTCAGAATACGACAGCTACAAGAATTCAGTGAAGCGCAGTTGGAAGACAGTGCCCACAAAAGTCCCAAGTCAACATGGCAGTAGTTTGTAATGTGGCGTCAGGAGAAAAAATACTGTGTAGTTTGCAGAGACAGACACCTCCTGAGGTGCTAACAGGTGAAACAGTCACAGGCAGTGTAGAACTGAAAGGAAAAATAGTCCCTCATAGAATTACACGTTGTCAGCGATGGGAGGTACAAAAATTATTTAATGGATGGTCAGGAGAGTGTTTCAGTGGGGCCATCGAATTAGGCCATTATAGTATGAAAAACATTATTTGTCCTACACTGAAATGTCTGACGTCACTGCAGCCAAAAAATGTGAGCAGAGAGGATGGCAACCAGTTCTTCAGTGAGAACGCGCCAGGTGTTGGAAGAAACTGGACAGGCAAAAAATTGGTGGTTCACCTCTATGGCATAACAAGCTTTTCTTGCTCATTCCCAGTTAACAAACTGCCATCAAATACAGTTTCATAGGAATTGAGTCTGTTTGACATTGATGAAGTATATTTTGTTTTGTGACAATCTACACAGACTTAAAAGATGATACATAATGAGCAAAGCTAACGCAGTGCAATACACCATCACCCCAACTCTAAATGGTAAGTGGAACGATGTAGGGTGCCAAGTTGTCGACTGGGTGAATGTTGTGACTATATCATCGTGCGTGGCCTCTTGGTCATGATGACACGCTTAAATCGGTTTGTGTCATGTTATTACTTGCCAGCAGATCCAAAATCATGTGGACTTTGTGGTCTTAAGTCCCATTCGGTGGACCACTCAGTACAGAACTATTGTTGCATGGTAGAACTGTAAACTCATCTACACACATAAACCACTGTGTCTGATGAGAGAAGCAATCAGTGAGTGCTGGTGGTAAGTAGGAGGGTGAGGAAGGAGGAAGGATAGCAAGGAAGCGGTGGGGAAGGTTGCAGTGTTGCTTGTGCGAACACGCAGGAATATGATGGGGACATGACAAAAAACAAGATGTCAGTCCGCATGACAAACTGTGACCAAGAGGCAGCTGGACACCCAGTTGCTGAATATGCTGCCCAATACATTGGACCTCAGTTCAGTGACTGCTTCACAGACTGGGCCATCTGGATCCTTACTAACAGCACCAGCTTTTTCTGAATTGAGCAGGTGGGAACTCTTCTGTAATTATCTTACCTTCCCATAAGCCCCCTGGCCGAGCCTTTGCTATTCCTTTTGCTCCACACTCGCACCTCCTTCCTGCTCCTACTCCAGTTCTACACAGCCTTCTATTTCATCAATGCCTTCCCTTCACTACTCTTTTTCCTCTCATCTCCCTTTGCCATTCCCCTTCCCACCTGCTCAACTGGTAACTTTAAGGGAAGTTCAGCTCCGTATGACAAACCTGAAGAGTCTTATGAACTCCAGCGGTCATTATCAAGTTCTCAGCCGGTGTCACAAGGTGTTACCTTGATGTCTCCTAGATGACCAAAGTTTCGTCCCGTCTACTGACTAACTAATATTAGTCTCGGAAAATAGAGGTAGTAAAGGTAGCTTAGAGAACAAATATGAGAACTGGAGAAAAGGATTACACGTAGGACTATGGGTTGGTTCTTTCAGTGGCGTACGTACCCTTGTACGGAGCAAGAGCGAATGCAGTCGGCAGCGACGCTGCGGATGAGGCCCCTGGTGAGTTCCCTGGAGCTGTCCTCCGTGAGGTGGCGAACCTCCGCGAGGGCGCGGCCGCACTCCTCGTCCTCCGCGGGCGGCGGCTCGTGGCCTCTGCGCGGCACCAGCCGTGTGGCGGCCGGCACCGCGACGGACGGCGCCTCCAGGTTCTCGCACGTTTCGAACAGATAATAATTTCCTGCGAAACGATTTCCAGTACCCATCAGGCTGGCACACTGACTGATCAGACAGGTTCTTCTTGACTACTACTGTCTAGACGGTCACTAGCAGCCATTGAAATTGCAACACAAAAATCTACCGAGACCGAACGTTGCCAGGTTGAACTGGTCGCTCTCATATATCTCCGGCACCTGGCGTCATCGTACGCGGAGCCATTTGCTACAGAGTAAATGGCTGGAAAGTTTGACAAAAATCGTTAAATTTCTGACATGTTAAGACCGGTGAGTGGTCTCTATCTTCTCCATCATTCTGTCTTCAGCAAAATATTAAGTTCCTGGCAGATGAAAATCGTGTGCCGGACGGAGACTCGAACTCGGGACCTTTGAATTCACGGGCAAGTCCTCGATTGCTAAAGCACTTGCCCACGAAAGCCAAAGGTCCCGAGTTTGAGTCCCAGTCGGGCACACCGATTTTATCTGCAAGGAAGTTTCAGGTCCAGAGTTCGAGTCTCAGTCAGGCACACAGTTTTAATGTGCCAGGAAGTTTCATATCAGAGCACACTCTGCTGCAGAGTGGAAATTTCATTCTATGTTACTCATACTCTCCAAACGTACATCAATACAGAGAGTGTTGGGCACGTCCTGCAGACCTCTAACCCATTGAAAGTACCTTGTCACGTGTTGCTAAGAAACGGGCACGTCAAAACTCACCAGCCATTGAGCTCTGGTACAGAGTTGAAGAGGGGTAGAATGTAACTATACCTGTCATCTAAGCTTTAGTTAGTGTCCAGTCAGATCACAGCCACTGTTGGTGGCACAACTGGAGGCTCTGTGTAATACAGCTTGTATAGTCATCAGTCAGCTAACAACGTAATCATATAATCTGCCCGTATTCAGAATACACACAGAAAGTACAATTTAGTTATTTTCTGTACCTTCTGCTGTTACGAATCTAGTAGCCAAATGTGGGCTTCTACATCCATAATTTAGCGACGACTTTGATGTACAGCAAACCAGCTACTTGGAATTTTGTGAAGGAATGATACTGCGAGCCGGACCGGGACTCGCACTCTGGAACTTTACTTTTTGCTCTCCGGACTGAGCCACCCAAGCACGACTCACGACCCCTCCTCACAGCTTTACCTCCACCAGTAGTTCATAGAAGTTTTCCTGTTAAACTTATGGGATTAGCCCTCCTGCTTCATCCAGTTTTTCTGATTTTGCACATTTTCTGCAGTTTTTGAGGTGTGACATGAATTATTCGTCTTTTTTAAACAATAATCTTGTTCAATACTGCAGCATTTTCAAGAACAGTCTCAAATGTCATCATTCGTTAAAACACTTGAGCGTCCATTGTAATGATACGTTCAGTACCATACCTTTTATCTCCGACACATAACGCTTCAGCTTAGTGAACCATTATACACTTAAGCGCTAAAGAAACTGGTATAGGCATGCGTATTCAAATGCAGAGACATGTAAACAGACAGAATACGGCGCTGTGGTCGGCAAGGCCTATATAAACAAAAAGTGTCTCGCGCAGTTGTTAGGTCGGTTACTGCTGCTACAATGTCAGTTAATCAAGACGAGTTTGAATGTGGCGTTACAGTCGACGCGCGAGCGATGCGACACAGCATCTCCGAGATAGCGATGAAGTGGGGATTTTTCCGTACGACCATTTCACGAGTGTACCGTGAATATCTGGAATCTGATCTACATCTACATCCATACTCCGCAAGTCACCTGACGGTGTGTGGCGGAGGGTACCCTGAGTACCTCTATCGGTTCTCCCTTCTATTCCAGTCTCGTATCGTTCGTGGAAAGAAGGATTGTCGGTATGCTTCTGTGTGGGCTCTAATCTCTCTGATTTTATCCTCATGGTCTCTTCGCGACATATACGTAGGAGGGAGCAATATACTGCTTGACTCTTCGGTGAAGATATGTTCTCGAAACTTCAACAAAAGCCCGTACCGAGCTACTGAGCGTCTCTCCTGCAGAGTCTTCCACTGGAGTTTATCTATCATCTCCGTAACGCTTTCGCGATTACTAAATGATCCTGTAACGAAGCGCGCTGCTCTCCGTTGGATCTTCTCTATATCTTCTATCAACCCTATCTGGTACGGATCCCACATTGCTGAGCAGTATTCAAGCAGTGGGCGAACAAGCGTACTGTAACCTACTTCCTTTGTTTTCGGATTGCATTTCCTTAGGATTCTTCCAATGAATCTCAGTCTGGCATCTGCTTTACCGACGATCAACTTTATATGATCATTCCATTTTAAATCACTCCTAATGCGTACTCCCAGATAATTTATGGAATTAACTGCTTCCAGTTGCTGACCTGCTATTTTGTAGCCAAATGATAAGGGATCTATCTTTCTACGTATTAGCAGCACATTACACTTGTCTACATTGAGATTCAATTGTCACTCCCTGCACCATGCGTCAATTCGCTGCAGATCCTCCTGCATTTCAGTACAATTTCCCATTGTTACAACCTCTCGATACACTACAGCATCATCTGCAAAAAGCCTCAGTGGACTTCCGATGTCATCCACAAGGTCATTTATGTATATTGTGAATAGCAACGGTCTTATGACACTACCCTGCGGCACACCTGAAATCACTCTTACTTCGGAAGACTTCTCTCCATTGAGAATGACATGCTGCGTTCTGTTACCTAGGAACTCTTCAATCCAATCACACAATTTGTCTGATAGTCCATATGCTCTTACTTTGTTCATTAAACGACTGTGGGGAACTGTATCGAACACCTTGCGGAAGTCAAGAAACACAGCATCTACCTGTGAACCCGTGTAATTGGCCCTCTGAGTCTCGTGGACGAATAAAGCGAGCTGGGTTTCGCACGACCGTCTTTTTCCAAACCCATGCTGATTCCTAGTCTCCAGAAAAGTCATTATACTCGAACATAATACGTGTTCCAAAATTCTACAACTGATCGACGTTAGAGATATAAGTCTATAGTTCTGCACATCTGTTCGACGTCCCTTCTTGACAATTGGGATGACCTGTGCCCTTTGGAACGCTACGCTCTTCTAGAGACCTACGGTACACCGCTGCAAGAAGGGGGGCAAGTTCCTTCGCGTACTCTGTGTAAAATCGAACTGGTATCCCATCAGGTCCAGCGGCCTTTCCTCTTTTGAGCGATTTTAATTGTTTCTCTATCCCTCTGTCGTCTATTTCGATATCTACCATTTTGTCATCTGTGCGACAATCTAGAGAAGGAACTACAGTGCAGTCTTCCTCTGTGAAACAGCTTTGGAAAAAGACATTTAGTACTTCGGCCTTTAGTCTGTCATCCTCTTTTTCAGTACCATTTTGGTCACAGAGTGTCTGGACATTTTGTTTTGACCCACCTACCGCTTTGACATAAGACCAAAATTTCTTAGGATTTTCTGCCAAGTCAGTACATAGAACTTTACTTTCGAATTCATTGAACGCCTCTCGCATAGCCCTCCTCACACTACATTTCGCTTCGCGTAATTTTTGTTTGTCTGCAAGGCTTTGGCTATGTTTATGTTTGCTGTGAAGTTCCCTTTGCTTCCGCAGCAGTTTTCTAACTCGGTTGTTGTACCACGGTGGCTCTTTTCCATATCTTACGATCTTGCTTGGTACATACTCATCTAACGCATATTGTACGATGGTTTTGAACTTTGTCCACTGACCCTCAACACTATCTGTACTTGAGACAAAACTTTTGTGTTGAGCCGTCAGGTACTCTGTAAACTGCTTTTTGTCACTTTTGCTAAACAGAAAAATCTTCCTACCTTTTTTAATATTTCTATTTACGGATTAAATCATCAATGCCGTAACCGCTTTATGATCGCTGATTCCCTGTTCTGCGTTAACTGTTTCAAATAGTTCGGGTCTGTTTGTCACCAGAAGGTCCAATATGTTATCGCCACGAGTTGGTTCTCTGTTTAACTGCTCAAGGTAGTTTTCAGATAAAGTACTTAAAAAATTTCACTGGATTCTTTGTGCCTGCCACCCGTTATGAACGTTTGAGCCTCCGAGTCTATATACAGCAAATTAAAATCTCCACCCAGAACTATAACATGGTGGGGAAATCTACTCGAAATATTTTCCAAATTATCCTTCAGGTGCTCAGCCACAACAGTTGCTGAGCCAGGGGGCCTATAAAGACATCCAATTACCATGTCTGAGCCTGCTTTAACCGTGACCTTCACCCAAATCATTTCACATTTCGGATCTCCGTCAATTTCCTTCGATACTATTGCACTTCTTATCGCTATAAACACGCCTCCCCCTTCACTGTCCAGCCTGTCTCTGCGGTATACATTCCAATCTGAGTTTAGGATTTCATTACTGTTTACATCTGGTTTCAGCCAACTTTCTGTCCCTAGTACTATATGGGCGTTGTGACCGTTTATTAATGAGAGCAGTTCTGGGACCTTTCTATAGACGCTCCTGCAGTTTACTATTAGCACATTAATATTGTTATTCCCTGTTGCATTTTGCCTACTCCTATCTTGCCGCGTTTCAGGAGGCGTCTTGTCGGGCCTAGGGAGGGAATTCTCTAACCTAAAAAACCCCCATGTGCACTCCACACGTACTCCGCTACCCTTGTAGCCGCTTCCGGCGTGTAGTGCACGCCTGACCTATTCAGGGGGACCCTACATTTCTGCACCCGATAGCGGAGGTCGAGAAATTTTCACCCCAGATCTCCGCAGAATCGTCTGAGCCTCTGGTTTAAGCCTTCCACTCGGCTCCAAACCAGAGGACCGCGATCGGTTCTGGGAACGATACTACAAATAGTTAGCTCTGATTCCACCCCGCGAGCGAGGCTTTCCGCCTTCACCAATTCCGCCAACCGCCTGTACGAACTGAGAATGACCTCTGAACCCAGACGGCAGGAGTCATTGGTGCCGGCATGAGCAACAATTTGCAGTCGGGTGCACCCAGTGCTCTCTATCGCCGCCGGTAGGGCCTCCTCCACATCTCGGATGAGACCACCCAGCAAGCAGACAGAGTGAACACTGGCCTTCTTCCCCGACCTTTCCGCTATTTTCCTAAGGGGCTCCATCACCCGCCTAACGTTGGAGCTCCCAACAACTAATAAACCCCTCCCCCCGTGTGCCTGCTCGGACCTTGCTGAAGGAGCGGCCACATGTCCACTCACAGGCAGAGTGGGCAATGCCACGCGGCCAGCCTCCACATTGACCCTCCGCCTCGTGCGCCGCGAACGTCGCTGAACCCGCCACTCCCCTTGGGGAGAGGGTGGCCCAACCACGCCCAGTACACGCGAAGATGTCTCGACAGCAGGGACAGTGGGTGAAGCATGTAACACCTGGGGTGTACCTTGCGACGCACCAGACTCCCACTGCCGCTACACTCCGAGGCAGTAGCCTGAAGACGGATGACCGCGGCCATCAACACGTTCAGCTGTTCGCGAACAGTGGCCAGCTCCTCCTGCGTCCTGATAAAAGTCAAATCTCCGACACCGCTGCGAACGGAAAAAGATCCTGGAAGAATGGGACCAACGACGAATGAAGAGAATAGCTCAACGTTACAAAGCCCCACCCTTCTGCAAATTGCTGCAGATTTCAGTTCTGGGCCATCAACAAGTGTCAGTGTGCGAATCATTCAACGAAACGTCATCGATATGGGCCTTCGGAGCAGAGCGCTTATTCGTGTACCCTCGTGACTGCACGATACAAACCTTGACGCCTCGCCTGGTCCTGTCAACACCTGCACTGGACTGTTGATGACTGGGAACATGTTGGCTGGTCGGACGAGCCTCGTTTCAAATTGTATCGAGCGGATGGACATTTGAGGGTGTGGAGACAACCTCATGAATCCACGGACCTTTGCTTGTCAGCAGGGGACTGTTCAAGCTGCTGGAGGCTCTGTAATATGGGGCGTGTGCAATTGGAGTGATATCGGACCCCTTTTAATTCTAAATACTAGATACGACTCTGGGAGGTGACACGTATGTAAGCATCCTGTCTGATCACCTGCATCCATTCGTGTCCATTGTGCATTCCGACGGCCTTCGGCAATTCCAGCAGGACAATGCGACACCCCACACATCTAGAATTGTTACAGAACGGCTCCAGGAGCACTCTTCTCAGTTAAAACAATTCCGCTAGCCACCAAACTCCGCAGACATGAACATTGTTGAGCATATCTGGGATGCCCTGCAACGTGCTGTTCAGAAGAGATCTCCACTCCTTTGTACTCTTACGGGTTTATGGACAGCCCTGCAGGATTCATGGCGTCAATTCCCTTCAGCACTACTTCAGACATTAGCCGACTCCATACGACATTACGTTGCGGCACTTCTGTGCGCTCGCGCGGGCCCTACACGATATTAGGCAGGTGTACCAGTTTCTTTGGCTCTTCAGTGTAATAGAAATGAGATGTTGTGGTCTGAATTGTTGTGGATAGGGAACTGTTGGCGATGTTTTATATGTTCGTTTTCGTAATGTTTTGCCGCGCGGGATTAGCCGAGCAGTCTGGGGCTGCATTCATGGACTGTACGGCTGGTCCCGGCGGAGGTTCGAGTCCTCCCTCGGGCATGGGTGTGTGTGTTTGTCCTTAGGATAATTTAGGTTAAGTAGTGTGTAAGCTTAGGGACTGATGACCTTAGCAGTTAAGTCCTATAAGATTTCACACACATTTGATTTTTTTCGTAACATTTTTCTGTAATCTACGTTGTTTTATGTGTGGTTAGCTAACATTTTGGGAGAGAGAACCTATATCCATGTAGAAACACTAACGAAAGAAATGATCAGCGAAAAACCTAGAAGTAGCGCTGCAAAGCGATGAGCAATCGAGCGAGCTCGTAAGGGCGGTAACAGGTAAGGCGAATGGTCGACTTCGGTTACAGGAAAGCGTAGCTCCTCTGCAAAGGAGGCAGCGTATGGAAGAACTGTGCGGTCCATTCTTGAGTACTGGTCGTGTGTGTGTTACGTCCGCCAAGTGGAATTGTAGGAAGATGTCGAGGCAAATCAGAGGAGTGCTCCTGGACTTGTTACCGGTAGGTTCGATAAACACGCGAGTGTTACTAAGATGCTTGATGACGTCAAATGGGAATTCATGGAGGGAAGACGATGTTCTGATCGCTAAAACCTGCTGAGAAAATTCGCGAGTGGAACGGAAATGGCTAGTAGTGGCGGCCTGAACCCTCCTGCATTCACCTTGCGGTGGCCTGGCCAGTATCTATGTAGATGTAGATGAGATTCTTGTTACAGGCTGCTTTCCCTTGTACTACACACGAGGGGTTCCTCCCTGCTTTGCGTATTGTACACGGGAAGAATGAAATACGTAGGTGACTCTAATTTAATTTCTGATTCCAAACTTTTTCACTGGATCGTCACCCTATATAGGCTATCGAGTAATAGCTAAGACTAGTTTGGCCTTGACAGCGTTCCCCTGAAGCTCTTACGCGACTCAGAGAAGCCTGTGGCCATTCGAATTGCTCTCTTCCATGTTGTTGTTATTGTGGTCTTCAGTCCAAAGACTGGTTTGATGCAGCTCTCCATGCTACTCTATCCTGTGGAAACCTCTTCATCTCCGAGTAACTACTGCAACCTACATCTCTCTGAATCTGCTTACGGTATTCATCTCTTGGTCTCCCTCTACGGTTTTTACATCACATGCTTCCCTGCAGTTGGTGATCGCTTGATATCTCAGAATGTGTCCTACCAACCGATTCCTTCTTTTGGTCAGATTGTATCACAAATTTCTCTTCTCCCCGTTTCTGTTCACTACCTCCTCATTAGATACATGATCTACCCATCTAAGCCGGCCGGGGTGGCCGAGCGGTTCTGGGCGCTACAGTCTGGAACCGCAAGACTACTACGGTCGCGGGTTCGAATCCTGCCTCGGGCATGGATGTGCGTGATGTCGTTAGGTTAGTTAGGTTTAGGTAGTTCTAAGTTCTAGGGGACTGATTACCTCAGCAGTTAAGTCGCATAGTGCTCAGAGCCATTTGAACTATTTTACCCATCTAATCTTGAGCATTCTTCTGTAGCACCACATTTCAAAAGCTTCTTTTCCTTTCTTGTTTAAACTCGATGTTAACAAATTTCTCTTCTTCAGAAACGCTTTTCTTACCGTAGCCAGGCTGCATTTCATATCCTCCCTACTTCGACCATCATCAGTTATTTTGCTTCCCAAACAACAAAACTAATTTCTAGTTTAGTATTCAAGTGCCTCATTTCCTAATCTAATTCCCTCGGCACCATCTAATTCGACTACATTCCATTATCGTCGTTTTCCTTTTGTTGATGTTCATCTTATAACCTCCTTTGCTCTCTTCGCCTACCTTCGGTATCCCCACTTAATCCTTTTTGGTATGCATCCCATTCATTTGACCAGTAAGCAGGGCTGGGTTGCACGACCGTTTTGTAAGGAAGCTCCCGTATAGACTAATTAGTCGTTAGACACAGCTGTACTCCCATACCCGTGGTTATGTTGTGATGAGTAACGGAGCAGTATACGGACTTCACAGTTCGGCCCTCGGTGCACGGGCAGGGTGAATCACATCTTTGTAATCTCCTCCTAGCATTTTCTCCAATGCAGTTTTTAAGTTGGTATTTAACTGATTGTATTCACGCAACATTCTCTTTGTTCCACGCCTCAGATATATTTATCCCTACAGGCTGCTTCATTGGTCCCATTCCCCACTATTTCTGTCTGTAGGGACTGATGCTGATGGTTTTGAGGAGGTCGCAAAGAGGCAATTACAGTAAATTTGACCCTGAAACGTAAGAATAGGTGAAAACCTGACATTTTTACCTAGTACCCATAGCAAATGAAGTCATCTCGAAGCATGCATTGTGTTTCCCAATTATATTTTAACAACACATTGATTCATTACATTCCGTGAAAAACGCATATTTTAGGGGTTCCTCTGGCTTACGATGTTTACATTTTTGATCTATACTCCCTAAGATGACTATACGATAATTAACGTAGTCAGTTAAATGATTCATAATTAAATGCAGCCTGACTAAATGCTTCCCACATTCTACATGTAAATGTACGTAGTCTCTCTGTTTCTTGCATAGCATTTAAATGACGCTGTCGCTCAGAGTGTTCAAGCGTCTCGGAAGCTGTAAGAGGCCTGTGACACTGAGGGTCTAATATGCACCGTGTTAGTGACTGGTCTGTCTCTGCAGCTGTTACGGCCGCGTGATGTTCTGCATGTAAGGTCCGGCGGCTCTGAGACTGCTTCGAGGCTTGTTGAGTACGAGAAACTTTCGCAGACAGAACTATCTTAGAAAAATATTCTAAATCAGACTTACGTTTACGAAGCATAGCATGAAATGAATGATAATCGGTGTGCATGTGGCAGCACGTGAACCTAACATATTCCAAACTATGCGTATAAAAACACGACCTTAATGTCCTCGAACCTGAGGTTATGTTGATGATAAAAAGGTAGGGCCCAGTGTTGAGGATGGACTTTGGGCTAGAGGCCACTTGCATACCCAGCAGAAGGCTCCTCTTAGTGCCACTATCCTACAGTACAGGATCAAGGTACGAATAGTACACACTTCATCCTGCTTAGGCAAATGGAGCAAATCGGTTGGCTCTTTTTGCATTTGACGTCTATAATGTGTTTGGGCAACGGCCTTGCCGCAGTGGATTCATCAGTTCCCGTCACATCACCGAAGTTAAGCACTGTCCGGCGTGGCCGGCACTTGGATGGGTGACCATCCGCGCCGCCATGCGCTGTTGCCATTTTTCGGGGTGCACTCAGCCTCGTGATGCCAGTTGAGGAGCTACTTGACCGGGTAGTAGCAGCTCCGGTCAAAGAAAGCCATCGTAACGACCGGGAGAGCGGTGTGCTTACCACACGCCCTTCCTATTCACAACCTCAGCTGAGGATGACACGGCGGTCGGATGGTAGCGATGGGGCACTTGTGACCTGAAGACGGAGTGTTTATAATGTGTTTGATGAAACTGATGGAGGCACCGTTAGTTAATACGTGGTTCCTTGGAAAACCACACAAGAAAGGCTTTTTACTATATTTTCGCTGGCACCGGCTGACCAGAACCCAGCTGAGGATTCCAACACAGCAAATATCCCAAAGATCCCGATCTCGAACAACCTTGAAAATTCCAGAACCCAACCTTGAAAATTTTTATTCCAACTTTATACATTCCGAGATACAGAGAGGTTAAAAGATATCCTACTAGTAAACGTAAAATACGCACCTCCAGTCCGGTTTGCGACGAAAACATAATTCATAAAGTGACGTAACTGGGAGAAATATGCTGTAAAGTGTCTCCGTTATCAACTGGGAACCTCATGTTGTAATACTAAAGCACATGAAAAATCCATTTGCTCCTAAAAATCAGGTCTGAAGTTGAAACTCAGTATTGCGTTATTTCAGTTTGACATATTCTATGTGATCAAAAGTATCCGGACACCTGGTTGAAAATGACTTACAAGTTCATCGCGCCCTCCATCGGTAATGCCGGAATTCAACATGGTATTGGCCCACCCTTAGCCTTGATGACAGCTTCCAGTCTCGCAGGCATAAGTTTAATCAGGGGCCTTGGGGAATTGCAGCCCGTCCTTCACGGAGTGCTCCACTGAGGAGAGGTATCGATGTCGGTCGGTCAGGCCTGGCACGAAGTCGGCGTTCCAAAACATCCCAATAGTTTTCTATAGGATTCAGGTGAGCACTCTGTCCACGCCAGTCCATTACAGGGATGTTACTGTCGTTTAACCACTCCGCCAGAGGCCGTGCATTACGAACAATGCTATATCGAGCTGAAAGATGCAGTCGCCATCCCCGAATTACTTTTCAACAGTGAGAAGCAAGAAGGCACTTAAAACATAAATGTAGGCCTGTGCTGTGATAGTGCCACGAAAAACAAGGGGTGCTAGCCCCCTCCATGCACTACACACTAGGCATTCGCCATTCCCACACCCTGCCATCGGATCGCCACCGTGATTCGTCACTCTACGTTCAATCATCCAGTGTTTACGCTCCTTATACCAAGCGACGCATCGTTTAGTATTTACCCGCGTGATGTGTGCCATATAAGCAGCCGCTCGACCGTGAAATCTAAGTTTTCTCAACTCCCACGTAACTGTCATAGTACTTGCAGCGGAAACCGATGCAGTTAGGAATCCCTGTGTAAGGGTCTAGATGCATGCATGCCTATTACACATTAAGACACTCTTCGACTGTCAGCGGTCTCTGTCAGTCAACAGACGAGGTCGGCCTGTACGCTTTTCTGCTGCACGTATCCCTTCACGTTTCCGCTTTACTATCGCATGAGAAACAGTGGATCTAGGGATGTTAGGAGTGTGGAAATATCGCGTACAGATCTGTGACACAAGTAACACTCAATCGCCTGATCACATTCGAAGTCCGTGTGTGGCACAGAGCGCCCCATTCTGCTCTCTCACGATGTCTAATGACTACTGAGGTCGCTTATCTGGAGTACCTGGCAGTAGATGGCAGCACAATGCACCAATATGAAAAACATACGGTTCTGGGGTGTCCGGATACTTTTGATCACGTAGTGTAGGTAAACTATCTATATTTCATTGGCCAATATCTTGCCTTTCATGTAAGTTATATGACCTGCTGCAGTAGGGAAACGAAAGAAAACAACTGAGAAATGTTCATATCGGACAGAAAAAATGCGAATATGTCCCTGTTTATTTAAAAGACGCTGACTGAAAACTGAGTGCTATCTGCCCCACTCTACGTTCCTCGGCATGTTTAAAGATTTTGACATGCAAACATACTCACACACTTTTATGCTAAGAGAGAAGAAGAGAATGGCTGTAGCAAAGAGACAGAAAAGTAATAAATACTGAAGGATGGTAGAAAGGGGTTGTGCTATAGAAAATGCAAACGGGACAGTGGCAGTGTGGGGGGAACAGAGGAGCTCAATGCCAGGGTGACAGAAGTGCTGTGAAACGAGTGAAGCAGACAGTCCCAGGGTGGTGGGGCGGGGGTGGGGGGTTGGGGGGGGGGGGTAAGTGGATGAGAGCCAGCGATATTAAGAGACAGTGTGAATGAAGTGTATGACAATGACAACGAAGAAGAGACACAAGCAGTGGGGAGGAAGAAATAGTATATTAGCAATAAGAAAGAGCAAGAGGGAGACAGAGACAGTGTAGTAGTAGTAGGACAAAACGAAGGGGAGTGTGGCTGTGAGGGAGGAGAGAATGACAGAGATACACAAAGTTATAATAGCGATGATGGGCTGAATGGGTGGGTGAGGAAGGACATCTGGAAGTGGATGAGTATTAGCCGTTTGCAGGGGTGGACTACTGGATGTGAGCGAGTTACAGGTAGTGGAACTTGTTGAAGTCTGCATGTCAATAAAAAAAAAGAGCGAATATGTTCGCATGCCTATATTTTTGGGTAAAATTTTACAGGTGCTAAAGAAAGTAGCTGCTAACCCACTTTTGAATGAGAGCCTTTTAAGGAAATGATTTTTTTGTACTCCGATAGGAGCCATTTTTCCACTGCTAGTGGTATGTTTCTTATAGCTTTCCCAGCGTAATAGCCGGCCGGTGTGGCCGAGCGGTTCTAGGCGTTTCAATCTGGAACCGCGCGACCGCTACGGTCGAGGGTTCGAATCCTGCCTCGGGCATGGATGTTTGTGATGTCCTTAGGTTAGTTAGGTTTAAGTAGTTCTACGTCTAGGGGACTGATGACCTCAGATGTTAAGTCCTATAGCGCTCAGAGCCATTTGAACCATATGAACCTGAGTAATAGTTTTAAACACGGTTCTCGGGCCTACCTTAGCATTTTATCATTGCGTCTCCACAATATTACGCCGTAAAAATCGTACGGCTTAACCAGGTGGTGTAGCAGTTATTTTTAAAACTGCAGAAACCACACATACGAGTAGACCTCGGTTTCGCACTGTAACGGTTTAATCTGTAAACACTTGTAGTCGTCGACATCTGCTGGAGTGTCGTCTGCGTGATACTCACGTATACCATGTTTAAAAATGTGGATAATACTCCTAAAGATAATACAACTACCCAACTTAAGAAAAAGATGGAAAAGATGTTTTACAAATACGAGTAGATAATATTGAAAACATTTTAGAAACCGAAAAAAAGATAGTGTTAGAGAGACAAGGAAACAAGAAACATTAAGTGCTGAACAGCTACACAATTTAATAGGATTTTTTCCTTCTTCTTCTTCCCTGAGTTGACCACGTTCTCCTTCGAGGTCCAAGCTATCTCCATACCAGATTTTATCCAAATTAGTTCAGCGATTTATTCATGACAATGTAACACACAGAGTTACTTTCACATTTGTAATATTTTTATGGGTTGTACGTTCCCTGTACTGTATCAGTTAACCGTTGTCCACCACCGCCTTGGTGTACGACTGAGCACATGTGATCATTCCGATATGTTTACAAGTTGTGACACCCAGGCATTTCTACGAGATGAGTGATTCCTATGTGTGAAGTGCGCGATTTTATACTTCTGAACATTTAATGTAAGTTGCCATTCTTTGTGCCAGTTTGAAATCATATCGATTTCAACATATGGTTAGACGTTTGTGCCGGTTCTTTCGGGTAGCACTTCATTATAGATAACTGCGTCATGTGAGGTTATTAACAATATTTTCCACTGCGTAATCAACATTCAATACGAACATAAATTTCTAAAAGTACACTATAACACAAAGAAGAAACGACGCACCACGAAGAAATTATCCGAATCGGTAGATGTGGTGGACAGATATAAACAAACAAGTGATGACAAGCGAAGAAAAAAAAATGGATAGTTTTTTTCAAGAGAAAGAGCTTCACAAACCGAGCAAGTCAGTAACGTGCTGTACACCTCTGGTCCTCATGCTGGCAGATATTCGGCTTAGCATTGACTGACGGAGTTGTTGGATGACCTGCTGAGGGACATCGTGCGAAATTCTGCTCAGCTGGCAAATTAGATCGCCAAAGCCTCGAGACGGTGGGAGGGCTCTTTCCACAATGCTCCTTACGTTCTTTATTGGGGAGAGATCCGGCGACATTGCTGCCCAAGGTGGAGTTTGGCAAGCAGGAATACGAGCAGTAGAAATCCTCGCCGTCTGCGGGAGAGCATTATCGTGCTGAAATATAAGCCCAGGATGGTCTGCCATGAAAGGCGACAAAAGTGGGCGTAGAAAATCGTCGACGTACTACTGTGCAGTAAAGGCGGTGCAGATGGCTACCAAAGAGTTCCTGCTACGAAGAGAAAAGAAACGTCGCCCCAGAACACTCCTGGGTGCCGCGCCACGTGGCGGGCGACATTCTGGTTGGTGTCCCGCCATTGCACGGGGCGACTGTAGACACGTCTTTGGTCTGAAAGTTCAGTGATAGGAGTAGAATCGTATTCACTGATGAATTCTGCTTCGAACTGAGCCCCGATGGCCAGCAGAGAGGTGTCTGGAGTCGCCTCAGACAGTGGTAAGATTAGCCAAACAACTGCTTGCATAAGGCCAGAGGTTGATCAACGTGTTATTGACTTGCATAACTCGTGAAGTTATTTTTGTTTCAATAAATCATCCAATTTTTCTTAAACTACAATTACATGTTTGTCTGTCCATATACATCACATCTTGGTGTGTCGTATTTATTTTTAGTGTACTTCTGACTGGGTTGATGTGGCCCGCCACGAATTCCTCTGCTGTGCTAACTTCTTCATCTCAGAGTAGCACTTGCAGCCTATGTCCTGTATTATTTGCTGGACGTATTCCAATCTCTGTCTTCCTATACAATTTTTGTCTTCTACAGCTCCTCTAGTACAATGGACGTCATTCCCTCGTGTCTTAACAGATGTCTTATCATCCTCTTCCTTCTCCTTACCACTTTTTTTACCACATATTCCTTTCCGATTCTGCACAGAAGTTCCTCACTACTCACCTTATCAGTCCACCTAATTTTCAACAATCGTCTGTAGCAGCACATCTCAAATGCTTCAATTCCCTTATGTTCCTGTTTTCCCACAGTCCATGTTTCACTACCATAGAGTGCTATACTCCAGACGTACATTCTCAGAAATTTCTTCCTCAAATTAAGGCCAATATTTGATATTAGTAGACTTTCTCTTGGCTAGGGATACCCTTTTTGCCATTACTAGTCTGCTTTTGATGTTCTCCTTGCTCCATCCGCCACTTGTTATTTTACTGCTTAGGTAGCAGAATTCCTTAACTGTGTCTGCTTCGTGACCATCAATCTTGATGTTAAGTTTCTCACTGTTCTCATTCTACTACTAATCATTACCTCCACCTTTCTTCGATTTACTCTCAATCCATACTCTGTACTCATCAGACCATTACATTCAGCAGATTGTGTGATTCTTCTTCACATTCACACAGTATAGCAATGTCATCAGCGAATCGCATCATTGATATGCTTTCACCTTGAATTTTAATTCCACTCCTGAACCTTATTTCCATCATTGATTCCTTGATGTAGAGATTGAACAGTAGGGGTGCAAGACTACATCCTTGTCTTACACCCTTTTTAATACGAGCACTTCGTTTTTGGTCGTCCACTCTTATTATTCCCTTTTAGCTGTTGTACATATTGTATATGGCCCGTGTCTCCCTATAGCTTACCCCTATTTTTCTCAGAATTTCGAACATCTTGCACCATTTTCAATTGTCGAACGCTTTCTCCAGGTCGACAAATCCTGTGAACGTGTCTTGATTTTTCTTTAGCCTTGCTTCCACTATTAACCGTAACTTCAGAATTGCCTCTCTCATGCCTTTACCTTTCCTAAAGCCAAACTGATCTTTATCTAGCGCATTCTCAATTTTCTTATCCACTCGTCTGTATATTATCCTTGTCAGCAAGTTGGATGCATGAGCTGTTACGCTGATTGTGCGATAAATCTCGCTCATGTTAGCTCTTGCCGTCTTCGGAATTGTGTGGGTGATATTTTTTCGAAAGTCAGATGGTATGTCGCCAAACTCATACATTCTACACACCAACGTAAATAGTCGTTTTGTTGCTACTTCCCCCATCGATTTTAAAAATTCTGATTAGATATTATCTAGCCCTTCTGCCTTATTTGACCGTAAGTCCTGCAAAGCTCTTTTAAATTCCGACTCTAATACTGGGTCCCCTAACTCTTCTAAATCGACTCCTGTTTCTCCTTCTATCATATCAGAAAATTCCTCCTCACAGAGACTTTCATTGTATTCTTTCCGCCTATCCGCTCTCTCCTCTGCCTTTAACAGTGGAATTCCCGTTGCACTCTTAATGTTATCACCCTTGCTCTTAACGTCACCGATGATTGTTTTGACTTTCTTGTATGCTGAGTCAGTCCTGCCAACAATCATTTCTTCTTTGATTCTTTCACATTTTTCATGCAGCCATTTCGTCTTCCCTGCACTTCTTATTTATTTCGCTCCTCAGCGACTTGTATTTCTGTATTCCTGAGTTTCTCAGAACATTTTTCTGTTTCCTTCTTTCATCGATCAATTGAAATATTTTTTCTGTTACCCTCGGTTTCTTCACCGTTACCTTCTTTGTACCTGTGTTTCCCTTCCCAACATTTTTTATCGCCCTTTTTAGGGACGCCCATTCCTCTTCAGTTGTACTGTCTACTGAGATATTCCTTGTTGCTGTATCTATATAGTTTCTACCAAACATGGAAGTTTGATGCTAGATCCGTCACAGTTCGCTGCCTGTCCTGTTTTACCAATCTGCCCAGCCTACGATGTCCGACACCTTTAATGAGAGGTGGCTGCCCAACCTCTGGGTGTGGTTTCACTCTGGTTTCGCCACGTTTTGAAGACACTCACCACAGGACTCCTCTAACATCCGTCAAGACGTGCCGTTTCCGAAATGCTGGTGCTGGGCTTCTAGGCCATCACAGGCTGCCCTCGGTCAAACCCAGATAGATTGCACGCCTTCCCCATTCTACACGTGGACAGCAGGCTCATTCATACTACATGCACTCTGCATGTGTCTGACCACCAGGTGGCGCTGTTGTCGCCTGGACGGGGTTACATCGATAGCAGATCGGTGGTCACAATGTGTTGGCCGATCAGTATATGACGAAGTGCTACCGGAAAAATATCTGCAGGAGTATGAAGGCAGGCTGACCACGCTTTAAATGTTGATAGATGTTTTGACACAGTATGTACTAAATACAGGACAGTGTTAAACAGATAATTTTATATCCACTCACGTAGTGGATTCAGATGGCATGGAGTATTTCGACTGGCTGTCTATACACGATAATACGGTGTCTATCAGAATTGAAGCGTTATCCGAAATATCTCGTACTAGTGCAATATCTAATGCGAGCACAGAGTGTGTTCTCCAAGCCGAAAACGTAGCTATTGTTCAGTGATTTGATTGGCAATTTGGAGAATTCGAGCTGGCTAGGCAGATGTATGCACACGCCGATGGGAAACTTCTCAGAACGACAGAGATGAGATACAGGTACGTCAGTGGGCGAGACGTCTGTTCTGAACTGCCGCTCGCAGGAGCCCTAAGACTTGGCTCGTCTGTACGCTGGCGGCCAGCGGGGGTGGGTGCCGCCAACTCCAGAGCTTGAGTCCGGCCTGCTCTGCAGACTTGCAGCCTTTGCCGTCGACTTCCCGCCTGCCTCCCAACGTGCTCTCACCTCCCGGAATCACACCCTCTTTACATCCCTCACCATGGCCTGTCTGCCCACATTCATACAGCAAAACAAAAATCCTCATCATTATAATGGACATACGAGGCGTGTTCAGTAAGTAACGCAACACTTTCTCTCTGCCAACAGTTATGTTTTATTCAGGGTACCAAGACACCATACTATTCCCCAGTTCTCTGGCTCCTAAACCCTATTTTTGAACATAACGTCGGTTCAGCACGACACCCTTACGCCGCCTCATTGGGAAGGCCTCATGGCACCACTCTACTGGGCGATGACGGAGCCAGCCTCCTGCTGCATCGATAATTTCCCCATCATCCACGCACTGCTTCCTGCAGTGGTTATCCTTCATTGAGCCAAACAGATGGCAATCGGAATGTGTGAGTTCCCTGATGTAGTATGCACGAGGAAGAACAGTCCCATGAAGGTCTGTGAGCTCGTCTCGGGTGTGTAGACTTGTCTAAGGCCTTCCACAATCATGGATGACGGCGGCGTGTTTGTTGCTGTCACAAGTAGTTCAACTTGCCGCCAAACTGAAGTAGATACTACCTGTGAGCTAGAGGTCATTGTTGGCAACCGGAATAAAATAATAACTGGATCCTTTTACCGACCTCCCAATTCAGGTGATACAGTTGCTGAAAGGTACAAAGAAAACTTGAGTTTGAATTCAAACACCAACCCGACTCATACGATTATAGTTCGTGGTGACTTTAATTTACCCTCGGTATGTTGGCGAAAATACATGTTTAATTCCGGAGGTACGCATAAAACATCATCCGAAAGTGTGCTAAAGGCATTCTCTCAAAATTATTTCGAGTAGTTAGTTTATGAGCCCACGCGAATAGTAAACGGTTGTGAAAACACATTTGACCTCTTAGCAGCAAATAATCCTGAGTTAATAACCAGCATCACAATCGGTATAGGGATTAGTGAACACAGGGTTGTCGTAGCGAGCTTGAATATTCTAATCCGCAAATCCACGAAAAATAGACCTATTTAAAAAAGCAGATAAAAATGCATTTGATGTCTTCCTGAGAGACAATCTCCACTCATTCCTAATTAATAATGTAAGTGTAGACCAGATGTCGCTTGAATTCAGAGAAGTAGTGTCGGCAGCAACTGAGAGATTTATACCAAATAAATTAACAAACGACGGAGCTGATCCTCCTTGGTACACAAAACGGGTCAGAACAATGTTGCAGAAATAACGAAACAAACATGCAAAATTTAAACAGACGCAAAATCACCAAGATTGGCTATCTTTTACAGAAGCTTGAAATTAAGCGAGGACTTCAATGCGAGATACTTGCAATAGTTTCCACAACGAAACCTTGTCTCGAAACCTGGCAGAAAATCCAAAGAGATTCTGGTCGTATGTGAATGATGTTGCCGGCCAGTGTGGCCGTGCGGTTCTAGGCGCGTCAGTCTGGAACCGTGAGACCGCTACGGTCGCAGGTTCGAATCCTGCCTTGGGCATGGATGTGTGTGATGTCCTAAGGTTAGTTAGGTTTAAGTAGTTCTAAGTTCTAGGGGACTGATGACCTCAGCTGTTAAGTCCCATAGTGTTCAGAGCCATTTGAATCAGTTTTTTGAATAATGTTAATGGCAAGAAACAATCAATGTCTTCTCTGAGTGATAGCAACGGAGATACTATCTAAGGCAGTGTTGCCAAAGCAGAGTTACTAAACATAGTCTTCCGAAATACCTTCACAAAAGAAGACGAAGTAAATATCGCTGAATTCGAATCAAGAACAGTTGCCAACATGAGTAACGTAGAAGTAAATATCCTCGGCGTAGTAAAGCAATTTTAATCACTTAATAAAAGCAAGTCTTCTGGTCCAGGCTGTATACCAGTTTGGTTCCTTTCGGAGTATGCTGATGCATTAGCTCCCAGCTTAACAATCACATACAACCGTTTGCTCGACGAATGATCCGTACCCAAAGATTGCAAAGTCGCACGGGTCACACCAATATTCAAGAAAAGTAGTAGGAGTAATCCACTAAATTACAGGCCCATATCGTTAACGTCGATATGGAGCAGGATTTTGGAACATATAGCTTATTGTGTTCGAACATTATGAATTACCTCGAAGAAAACGGCCTATTGACACACAGTCGACATGGACTTAGAAAAGATCGTTCTTGTGAAACACAATTAGATGTTTACTCGCCCGAAAAGTTGAGTGCTATTGACAAGGTATTTCAGATTGATTCCGTATTTCTGGATTTCCGAAAGGCTTTTGACACTGTACCACACAAGCGGCTTGTAGTGAAATTGCGTGCCTATGGAATATCATCTCAGTTATGTAACTGGATTCATGATTTCATATCAGAGACGTCACAGTAATTGACGGAAAGTCATCGAGTAAAACAGAAGTGATTTCTGGCGTTCCCAAGGTAGGGTTATATCTATATAAACGATTTGGGAGACAATATGACCAGCCGTCTTAGGTTGTTTGCAGATGACGCTGTCGTTTATCGACTAATAAAGTCATCAGAATATCAAAAGAAATTACAAAACGATTCAGAAAAGATATCTGATTGGTGTGAATATTGGCAGTTGACCCTAAATAACGAAACGTGTGAGGTCACCCACATGAGTGCTGATAGGAATCCATTAAACTTCGGTTACACGATAAATCAGTCTAATCTAAAAGCCGTAAATTCAACTAAATACCTAGGTATTACAATTACGAACAATTTAAATTGGAAATAACACACAGAGAATGTTCATCTACATCTACATCTACATCTACATTTATACTCCGCAAGCCACCCAACGGTGTGTGGCGGAGGGCACTTTACGTGCCACTGTCATTACCTCCCTTTCCTGTTCCAGTCGCGTATGGTTCGCGGGAAGAACGACTCTCTGAAAGCCTCCGTGCGCGCTCTAATCTCTCTAATTTTACATTCGTGATCTCCTCGGGAGGTATAAGTAGGGGGAAGCAATATATTCGATACCTCATGCAGAAACGCACCCTCTCGAAACCTGGCGAGCAAGCTACACCGCGATGCAGAGCGCCTCTCTTGCAGAGTCTGCCACTTGAGTTTATTAAACATCTCCGTAACGCTATCACGGTTACAAAATAACGCTGTGACGAAACGCGCCGCTCTTCTTTGGATCTTCTCTATCTCCTCCGTCAAACCGATCTGGTACGGATCCCACACTGATGAGCAATACTCAAGTATAGGTCGAACGAGTGTTTTGTAAGCCACCTCCTTTGTTGATGGACTACATTTTCTAAGCACTCTCCCAATGAATCTCAACCTGGTACCCGCCTTACCAACAATTAATTTTATATGATCATTCCACTTCAAATCGCTCCGCATGCATACTCCCAGATATTTTACAGAAGTAACTGCTACCGGTGTTTGTTCCGCTAACATATAATCATACAATAAAGGATCCTTCTTTCTATGTATTCACAATACATTACATTTGTCTATGTTAAGGATCAGTTGCCACTCCCAGCACCAAGTGTCTATCCGCTGCAGATCTTTGTGCATTTCGCTACAATTTTCTAATGCTGCAACTTTTCTGTATACTACAGCATCATACGCGAAAAAGCCGCATGGAACTTCCGACACTATCTACTAGGTCATTTATATACACTCCTGGAAATTGAAATAAGAACACCGTGAATTCATTGTCCCAGGAAGGGGAAACTTTATTGACACATTCCTGGGGTCAGATACATCACATGATCACACTGACAGAACCACAGGCACATAGACACAGGCAACAGAGCATGCACAATGTCGGCACTAGTACAGTGTATATCCACCTTTCGCAGCAATGCAGGCTGCTATTCTCCCATGGAGACGATCGTAGAGATGCTGGATGTAGTCCTGTGGAACGGCTTGCCATGCCATTTCCACCTGGCGCCTCAGTTGGACCAGCGTTCGTGCTGGACGTGCAGACCGCGTGAGACGACGCTTCATCCAGTCCCAAACATGCTCAATGCGGGACAGATCCGGAGATCTTGCTGGCCAGGGTAGTTGACTTACACCTTCTAGAGCACGTTGGGTGGCACGGGATGCATGCGGACGTGCATTGTCCTGTTGGAACAGCAAGTTCCCTTGCCGGTCTAGGAATGGTAGAACGATGGGTTCGATGACGGTTTGGATGTACCGTGCACTATTCAGTGTCCCCTCGACGATCACCAGTGGTGTACGGCCAGTGTAGGAGATCGCTCCCCACACCATGATGCCGGGTGTTGGCCCTGTGTGCCTCGGTCGTATGCAGTCCTGATTGTGGCGCTCACCTGCACGGCGCCAAACACACATACGACCATCATTGGCACCAAGGCAGAAGCGACTCTCGTCGCTGAAGACGACACGTCTCCATTCGTCCCTCCATTCACGCCTGTCGCGACACCACTGGAGGCGGGCTGCACGATGTTGGGGCGTGAGCGGAAGACGGCCTAACGGTGTGTGGGACCGTAGCCCAGCTTCATGGAGACGGTTGCGAATGGTCCTCGCCGATACCCCAGGAGCAACAGTGTCCCTAATTTGCTGGGAAGTGGCGGTGCGGTCCCCTACGGCACTGCGTAGGATCCTACGGTCTTGGCGTGCATCCGTGCGTCGCTGCGGTCCGGTCCCAGGTCGACGGGCACGTGCACCTTCCGCCGACCACTGGCGACAACATCGATGTACTGTGGAGACCTCACGCCCCACGTGTTGAGCAATTCGGCGGTACGTCCACCCGGCCTCCCGCATACGCCCACTATACGCCCTCGCTCAAAGTCCGTCAACTGCACATACGGTTCACGTCCACGCTGTCGCGGCATGCTACCGGTGTTAAAGACTGCGATGGAGCTCCGTATGCCATGGCAAACTGGCTGACACTGACGGCGGCGGTGCGCAAATGCTGCGCAGCTAGCGCCATTCGACGGCCAACACCGCGGTTCCTGGTGTGTCCGCTGTGCCGTGCGTGTGATCATTGCTTGTACAGCCCTCTCACAGTGTCCGGAGCAAGTATGGTGGGTCTGACACACCGGTGTCAATGTGTTCTTTTTTCCATTTCCAGGAGTGTAGTAAAGTCATTAGAATATCAAAACCAATTTGCAAAACGATTAGAAAAGATATCTGTATGTTGCGAAAATTGGCAGTTGACCCTAAATAATGAAAAGTGTGAGGTTCTCCACATGAGTGCTAAACGGAATCGGTGAAACTTTGGTTAGACGATAAATCAGTCAAATTTAATGGCTGTAAATTCAACTAAACACCTAAGAATCACAATTAAGAACAACATTAATTGGAAAGCACACATAGGAAATGTTGTGGGTAGGTGAACCAAAGACTGCGTTTTATTGGCTAAAGATGCCACAGATCTACTAGAGAGACTGCCCACACCACACTTGTCCGTCCTCTTCTGGAGCGCTGCTGTACGGTGTGGGATCCCTACCAGACGGAATAAACGGACTACATCGAGAAAGTTCAAAGAAGAGCAGCACATTTTGCATTATCGTGAAACAGGGTAGACAGTGTCACTGACACGATACAGGATTTGGGACGGACATAATTAAAACATAGGTGTCTTTCGTTGCGGCAGAAACTTATCACGAAATTTCAATCACCAGCTTTCGCCTCAGAATGCTAAAATATTTTTTTACGCCGACCTACACGGGAAGAAACTATCATCATCATAAAATAAGGAAATCAGAGCTCGCTCAGAAGGATATAGGTGTTCGTTTTTTCCGCACGCTGTTTGAGACTGGAATAATAGAGGATTATCGTGAAGGTGGTTCGATAAACCCTTTGCCAGGCACGTAAATGTAATTTGCAAAGTATCCCTGTAGGTGTAAATATAGATTAAGGGTTTACTACGAGTGATATTACGGACTTGAAAGGCCGTCTATGGTTCTTTCACTTGCTTGCATAAACTGTGATAATAATTAATTTAATGCATGAAACTTCCTTGCACATTAAAACTGTGTGCCGGACCGAGACTCGAACTCGGGACCTTTGCCTTTCGCGGGCAAGTGCTCTACCGACTGAGCTACCCAAGCACGACTCACGCCCCGTCCTCACAGCTTTACTTCTGCCAGTACCTCGTCTCCTACCTTCCAAACTTAACAGAAGCTCTCCTGCAAACACAGGAAGTTTGGAAGGTAGGAGACGAGGTACTGCCAGAAGTACAGCTGTGAGGAGGGGGCGTGAGTCGTGCTTGGGTAGCTCAGATGGTAGAGCACTTGCCCGCGAAAGGCAAAGGTCCCGAGTTCACTCATCAAACAAAAGCGGACAATTGATACACTTGTTAATATTTCTGTCAAACTCATTTCATGCCTAGTGCATGTCCCACTAAGGTCTCGTTTTCAAGACCCAACGTGACATGCCTCCCCCTTGTTTTCTAACACAAGATTTACTAAGAAGATAGTAATAGCTCAACATTATTGTAAAATGAATAGAGCACATCCACAACCCAAAATATCTACAAAAATAATAACAATAATAATAATAACATAACTAGTAATGAGTAAATTTTCCACAAAATAACTTTTTTTTGCTAATTTTTCTCTGTAAATAACTAGATCGTACAATCAATGCTTATTCCCAATCCATTCTGCCACACGTACAGATGTAGTGTACAAAGACTCAGAAAAAGCTAAACTGCAACAATAAACAGTGCAAGAAACAACTAACGAAATGTGACTGACAGACTCTCGAAATATATATATATAAAAAAAGCACCAAATGAAATAATTACCTGGACAGTACAGTAACAGAAAAATAAAAGCAAAGACTGGATTGTCTCGTCTTTAGAAGTAAAACGCAAACTGTAATTGTAAAGCGTAAATTGTTATTTTGTAAATAAAAGTCTATATACGTTCAAAAAAAAAAAAGTTCGAGTCTCGGTCCGGCACACAGTTTTAATCTGCCAGGAAGTTTCATATCAGGGCACACTCCATTGCAGAGTGGAAATCTCATTCTGGAATTATTTTATGCCTGTTTGTTTTTAATGTTGTTGCTTTCTTTATTGTTACCTCAATTTCTTTGCGATATAACTTGTGGCTATTTAATTCGCGTGAGCTGCTATGAAATTTTATTGTATGTATGTCTATTATCTTTCTTTTCTGCGATACGTTCTTTGCTTTAGGAATAAACCTCACTGCCTTCAGATGTAGCGTCTGTGACTTAGATATGACGTCAGTCAAAGCCATAGAGTAGAAAAATCTCTGGAGTGTGCACTGCGTGATGCTCACGTTGTCAACATTAAGCAGACATTATCACGTGATCTCGGCATGACTGTTTTTAAGAACAGTTCATCTTGGCCATTGAGTCCCGTCAAAATGTTCCACAATGCATTTCAAATGGCGGCATTCAGACAACTCGTCAACAGACCGTCACATCTCGTCACGTCACGGCTGGTCAACGATTTTCGGGAAGAAAATGTCGACAGTATCATTGTCTGCTAACATCGTAAGTTAACCTATTTTGCCGCACTCACGTGTGTTATGGTAGTGGATATTGTGCTTTGTATCTTCTTAATATTTCTTTTATTATTGTGCTTTATTTTCGTGGGAAATTGTAAATGTTTCATGCTGACTTGGAGGTTTTTTGCAATGGATGTTTTTACACAAGCAGTGTGAGATATCCGAAAGTGACAAAACTATTTAGGTTTGAGAGTAACAGAACAGATGCTCACTTTCCCACAGCACAGAAATGTCGACGTTTTGAAATGTTGTTTCACGTCTTAGTACAAACAGAACTGATCAACAACATACCTTATGAGGTTTGCTTCCGCCATTAACAATACTATACACTCACACGGACTAAGCGAATTAACGCGACATGGCGTGACAGACAGTGTGAACACACGCTGACGTGACGGTGCAGTGAGACGACGCCCGCTCATTTTACTCATCTAAGCTGAGAGAAGAATTTATTCCAGGTATCGAATGCAAATTGTTATGGCGTCTACAAAACACGTGTCCCAAATACACAGCACATACGAAGGGACTCTGTCGGTACTAAGAATATGGCGGCATTCCAACTTTGTGGGACGTTTTACGGACACACATACGCCGCCCCAAGGTCACGTGCACACTGTGGCAATGTGTGTCGACAACAGAAAATCAAATCCGTGCACCCGAATGCTCACTCTGTGGTCAAAGCCGGGGGTGAAACGGGACACTAGAATTTATTCATTGCTTTTTTACCGTTTGTGTATCATTAAATGAGGCGTCTTCATCGTCCTTGCGCCAATGACATTCGTATCCTTAACACCAGTGCAATAGTGTCACGTTATGTTGGCTTCTCATCTCCCTGGAACTGAAATAGTAGAGACTGCACGAATTCGAGCTGCTGATACTCTGATTCATTTCGCTGTCGACTTTGGCAAAGGCAAATTCTCGTAATTTTCTGTAGTATGGTATGTATGACACATGGACACGTTTCTCATTTAAACCTGTGTATGATGTGGGTATTTCGTTTGGCATGGTGTCACATTTTCATGCTATGAACATGCTGTTTACACCTTGTAGACACAGAAAGCACTGATCTTCCAAAGATGTATTTGTAAGTGTATTCACAGAAAACATAGTTCTTCCAAAGATGTATGATTTTATGTACCTATGATCTTCCTGTGAACATGTGTTATCGTACAGGGACATAAAACCTATTCATCTTTGGGCATTAGTCCATCAGTATCTTCCATAGTATATTTTCAGACCAAATTCACTACACATGTAACTACTGTACTAATGTTCATTCTGTGGCTCGATTGTTTAATGACTGGAAAACATATTTGCTACCTGTTTGTCACAGATTTAGACGACTTTGGACTTTCTGCACGCTGAGACATCCATTTCAATAGACCTTGACGATGACTTCACTTAACAATGTCTGATTATACTCAGTGAACCTGATAATGACTTAAGGCCAAAATCATGATTTTAATATAGAACAAGGAAGTGTGTACAGTCAGAAGGCGGAAATATCATTCAAGAGCTGTGATCGTCATTGATTAAAGCTGTGTTTCATTTCGGTGATATGTAAAGTACAGCAGTGAGCATCATTTACCTGTGACCTCTTACACACTTGTGCATCCTATTATCTGATAGGTTCGCCGACGACGAGTTCATCTAGCAGGCTACACATGTGCAATATCTCGCTGGCAATGTCAGGAGCTATTGTTGCTAGTTATTGGTCACAAAACACACCAGCGATTTATATAGCAATTTTAATCAGTAATTCGAACGATACAAAGTCTGGAACACCTGCTATCGAAAATTACCTGGAGTGATGAGCAAAATGTCGCATGTCGATTAATACCCGCAGAAAAACAAGAGTTTAAATGCATTAACGTTCTTTTGGGATGTTACAGACTGGAAACTGTAACATGTCAACTAAAATGGTGTGCAGACTTACACTACTGCTCTTCTTCCTTTTCCCTTATCTCGGCATTTCTAACTAGGGCTCAGGATTAACCCATTGCAGCTTATACGTATTATGGGTATTTTATGCTGTACTACATTGTTGTCAGTTAATTTTTCTCCAAATTTCCCTGGAAAGAACTACTCTCCTAACTCATACATATTTTTAAAGCATAATATCTAGGAACCCATAATGGAGAGAAATAATCGTAGATGCAAGTTTGCAGAAAAATGCTCTACAAATTTTATTGACGCTGCGTTTACCGAAATTTCCACTGAAAAGTAGACATAAAGGAAAAAGATTTTGTCGTGATTTCGGGTGTTTTTTCGAATGTGCACATGTACACGTCCACTCTAATGTCGAGACCTTAGACTTTACAGCTTAACATACTAAAAATCTGGAACTACGGGAACGAATGCGATCGTGGATTAGCAATTGCATTGAGCTACAGGGTGTTCTGAAATTCCTGTTCCAAACTTCTAATACATGTAGATGGGAGTGGGTACATAATATTTTGGACAAAAACCCACGGCCGAAAACTTACGGTTTGTGTCCAGCTTTTGAATTCACCCACTTTTACTTGAGGAATTGAATTATACTTTGTGGTTGTGGTCTTCAGTCCAGAGACTTCTTTGATGCAGCTATCCATGCTACTCTATTTTCTGTGCAAGCTTCTTCATCTCCCAGTACCTACTGCAACCAAAATAGCAAAACTCATTTACTACTTTAAGTGTCCATTTCCTAATCTAATTCCCTCAGCATCACCCGATTTAATTCGACTATATTCCATTATCCTCGTTTTGCTTTTGTTGATGTTTATCTTATATCCTCTTCTCAAGACACCATCCGTACCGCTCAGCTGCCCTTCCAGTTAACATTTGAAACGTCCCCTTAGAACAATTTCTAAATTACTGTGCTGATAAACCTCTTACATTATTTGATTTTCAAACAGCTGAGCAAAACTGAACGTACTCAAAGATTCACTAACGTGACACACAATATTTTTTTTAGCGCAACGCAATCTGACTTTCAAAAATCCCTACAAAAGGATGGCCCTGACTAACATTAACCTATCCCTTACACAAATCACTTACCTCACAAAAATCTTCGTTACTCGAACTACTGCAATACAGCGAGCGTGACTACAGTCAGCTAAATAAAAGATTCAAACTAAGGAAGGCACTAACTACTGATAGGCATAGTTAGCAAATGAAAGATAGCGCGTAAACCGTCTGAGGATGAATCACAACGATTCGAAACCGGTAACAGTACCCTCTGAATAAAGGAACTGAAAGTAAATTTGTGGCTGGTTGCTGTCCTAACACTATCAACATTTCTCGTCAAAAATACATAATTGTTTAGTTTTGATTTGGTTCAGTTTCATGCAGGTTGACGTGCTCTCATATTTTTGAGCAGTTCTCAATCGTAAGACGTTCGCTGCATTGTCGCCAGTTTTGTTACCGAAATGTATCGCAGCTACATTCTATTTAGTAGCTTACATGTCTGTTTGCCGGGAGAGCGTGTATCCTTGACACGCCACATGGTATCAGTCTTTCTTATAACGAAATTTGCTCAGACAGAGAGCAGCTCGTAGACTTTTGTTGCTGATTTCCACTATTTACGCTTTTGTGTAGGTCGATGTTAATTTTCCTCCATCGTAAGTTGTTTGCTCAGGTCTGCTGTGAGCGACGTTTTTGGTAGACGGCGTCTGATCGCTCGCAGCGCAGCCACAGGACGGGTGCCACGTCAACTGTCACCGCTGTTGCAGCACGTCGCAACGTCCCACATCCGAGTCACGTGAACATCCAGTAGGTACAATCAATTGTGTAAGGTAAAACAGCTCCTTATTGGACCTCCATACATAATGTTGGCATTTAAAGCCGCGATCCCTAGAACAACACCGTGTTGAACCAGAAGATATGGTGTGTGGTCAGGTTTGAGCAGAGGTAGAACAAGTGGACAGAGGCAGTAGCTCAGTAGTAAGTTTGAAAAACAAAATGCAAGCAGAACAACAAATGTTGTAGAATTTTGGAACACGTATTATGTTCGAGTGTAATGACCTTTCTGGAGACTAGAAATCTACTCTGTAGAAATCAGCATGGGTTTCGAAAAAGACGATCGTGTGAAACACAGCTCGCGCTATTCGTTCGCGAGACTCAGAGGGCCATAGACACGGGTTCCTAGGTAGATGCCGTGTTTCTTGATTTCCGCAAGATACAGTTCGCCACAGCCGTTTAATGAACAAAGTAAGAGCATATGGACTATAAGACCAATTGTGTGATTGGATTGAAGAGTTCGTAGATAACAGAACGCAGCATGTCATTCTCAATGGAGAGAAGTTTTCCGAAGTAAGAGTGATTTCAGGTGTGCCGTAGGAGAGTGTCGTAGGACCGTTGCTATTCACAATATATATAAATCATCTTGCGGATAACATGAGGCTTTTTGCGGATGATGCTGTGGTGTATCGAGAGGTTGTAACAATGGAAAATTGTACTGAAATGCAGGAGGAACTGCAACGAGTTGACGCATGGTGCAGGGAATGGCAATTGAATCTCAATGTAGACAAGTGTAATGTACTGCGAATAGATAGAAAGAAGGTTTCTTTATCATTAAGGTACAATATAGCAGGTCAGCAACTGGAAGCAGTTAATTCCATAAACTATCTGGGAGCACGCATTAGGAACGATTTAAAATGCAATGACCAGATGCCAGATGCCAGACTGAGATTCATTGAAAAATCCTAAGGAAATGCAGTCCGAAAACAAAGGAAGTAGGTTACAGTACACTTGTTCGCCCACTGCTTGAATACTGCTCACCGGTGTGGGACCCGTTCCAGATAGGGTTGATAGAAGAGATAGAGAAGATCCAACGGAGAGCAGCGCGCTTCGTTACAGAATCGTTTAGTAACCGCGAAAGCGTTACAGAGGTGACAGATAACGTCCAGTGGAAGACTCTGCAAGAGAGACGCTCAGTGGCTTGGTGCAGGCTTTTGTTGAAGTTTCGAGAACATACGTTCACCTAGGAGTCATGTAGTATATTGCTCCCCTCTACGTATATCTCGCGAAGAGACCATGAGGATAAAATCAGAGAAACTAGAGCCCACACAGAGGCATAGCGACAGTCTTTCTTTCCACGAACAATGGAATAGAAGGGAGAACCGATAGAAGTACTCAAGGTACCCTCCGCCACACACCGTCAGGTGGCTTGCGGAGTATGGATGTGGATGTAGATGTAGAAATGGAATAGGATCATAAATGCAGTGAATGGAAAGAAAACTTAATTGCGACAGCACCCTAAAGCTTTTAAGTATTTTCTAATATGGTTTGCAACAGCACGGAAACTGAAAAATTAAAAAAAGGCGTAAATCAGTTTCATTTCGCAAACATTACATTGGGGATACAGTCCACGTTTGCCCGTGGAAATGTAGCAGCCGTCTGAAGCCTAGCGCCTACTCAACCGGCAACCGGCAACACAGTTGTGTCGTGCGGGCGTGCGTCTCGCAGGGGACAGCTCGGCTCCGCAGACAGCAGGCGAGGGGCGGCCGGGCTGCACCCGGCCAGTGCTCGCCGGCCCCGCACGCCTTCTCTGCGGCCGGAAGCAGCGCCTGCAGCGTCCCGGTGCCTGACCAGTGTTCAGTTCAGTGCCCAGGCTGAGCCCGAGCAGGGCACTCTGAGTTAGTTTCCTGGGCCAGACGCCGGCAGCGAACGGGTTCCCGCAGTCGGGATCTCACTCTGTAGCCACTGCTACGACGCCCACGTCGCCTTCGCCTCCAGGAGCTGCCAGCTACGGAGCTGCACCATCGAGGCTTCCGTACCGGAGAGACATGTTGGTAGTATTCGTGTTTGTTTTCCGCTGGCAACTCATCTACATCTGCAGCTACATGGATACTCTGCAGGCGGCCGCGGCCGGGATGGCCGAGCGGTTCTACAGTCTGGAACCGCGCGACCGCTGCGGTCATCGAACCACCTTCGCACCTTTATTGCAGGTTACGTCAACCTAAAGTTACATCCTTCAGAAATGTGTCAAGTTCTGCACTGATGTGGATGCGGCTGTCGATAAAGGAGAGATTAAATTGTTGGCAAGAATTAGCTCCGAACCATACTGAGAAAATTGTGCCAACTGTTTTTGCTAAAACGCCTTCATCAACAGCGAAAGTGAGAAGCCTTGTAGATTTAAAAGTAAAAAAAAAAAAAAAAAAAAAAAAAAAAAGGGTGCAGCCAACCAGCAATGAATCCAATAACGTGTGTATTCGACTGTGTCCATTACAGTGTCTCAACAAGATAAACTTGTTTGTAGAAACTCTAAGAACTAGTGTCAGGAGTTCGACTGTAGTTAGGAAGGGCGGGCAGGCACTCCGACAGGCGAGGTAAGGCAGCAGCTCACTCACCTGATGTCCCACGAGCAAATGCTGTTTCAAAACACCAACACAATCAAGATCTCTAGAAAACGAGTCGCTATTAGTAAAAATTTGTTGTAATAAAATGATGAAAAACTTAATATTCGTGGTTAAAAATGCACTTTAATTGGAGACGTTTGTTTGTGGAAGAAGCTGCCTAGAAGAACTAGCTCGTAAATTGTCATTTATACACTTTATATGTAGTTGCATTTCATATATTACAGATTACGTTATCTTTTAATTGTGTTGCAAATTAGTGAGTTGGTTCTATAACTTATATTTTCAATAATGATTTGGTTTGCAAGATGATCAATGTGTGTGTGAATGTACATTTGCATTTGCAAGTTTCACGTTTAATTTGTAAATTACTGACAATGACAACCCACAGCTGAGAGAGAGTGAGAGAGAGAGAGAGAGAGAGAGAGAGAGAGAGAGAGAGAGAGAGAGACAGAGAGCTGCTATATGTACGCAACATCAAATATTACAGAACATACTTCTATTAGCTTAACAGAGAAGTCCCAGGAACTTTTTACAAACGTGAAGGCGAGAAGAACAATTTTTGGATGTGGCAGGACGCGAATCATCCCCATAGTTAGCCTGTGCTCAGTACCTCAGCGCTCATAACCGCTGCCTGACAATGAACTGCTGGAACAATAGAAAGAAAACAGCCCTCGGTCACTAATTTTAACGAATAAACCGGGTTTCAACATTGCTAGGAGCGTCTTCCTCAGAATTTAAATCAAAGAATGGTCTATAAGATGGTCACATAATTATGACTAAAAACGTATGGTACGGAGTATAAGTACGGAATCATTGTGAAAGACTGGCAGTACTTACATGTCATTTATAAAATAATAAACATGCCAAAAGGGCTTTAGTCACAAAGAAATTTAAGGTAAAGAAAACTGTGACGGCGAGCCACTAAGGGCTGCTCGTTACGAGCGTGGTGCAGGTTGCAAAACGGACTGAGGTTAAAAATAATGACCGAGGGCTGTTTTCTTTCTATTGTAACTATTCACGGTCTCTGAAAATGCTGCTGCAAGTTCAGTCTTCTTAGCAAAACTTTAATGAAGGCTTTAACAGCCGATACGTCCTTATATGACGTTCAATTATAACAAATCTGAAAGTTTTTACAAATCTTCAGTGTACCGTTACCTTGAAACGGTACACTTTTATAGTACGCAATTTGGGATGCGAAGTCCACTACGGTATCTAGTAGCACACCCCACCGGACGCTGACAAGTTTAATAGCAGCTCCTGCGGTCTTCGATAGCTGCCTGTGACGTCAAAACCACGTCACGTCTGCACGGTGACGTGTGGACTGTATAGGTTATCCCTGTCTTAACTGGACAGGGGAGTCAATTAACGCCGTACTCTGCCACCTGCTGAGGCAGTCTGCCGCTCGGTGCTGGCTGCTCACGTGCACACGGCGACCGGACAGCAGGGGGGCGTTTACGGACGTGTCGCCACGTTTTAAGGGCGAGGGGGCTGCGGGAGAGCGACGGGGCTCGCCACACCACGAACTGCTCTTAATGGGAGTACATCCGAACAACAATACACACAATTCGTAATGTCAAACTATCCCCAAAAGGTAAGCCACTATTTGTCAAAGAATAAGAAAACATTACTCTATCTGACGAGTTTGTTTAGGGTACACCCTTGTTTTTTATGCCGCAATATTTTTCTTGTACTTGTGAAACATTACTCTCAAACGATACGAAACATATGAAAGCCTCTGTTATGGGTATACTTTCATATTCTGACACACAAAATCGTAATTCCATTGGATAAATCGAAGTTTCGCTGATCATGTACCGTGTGTACAAGTAAAACATAAAAATCAATAGCTGTGCTGGAGCGCGTCGCTAAAATGAAAACACCAACTGCCGGCCACTCTATGGCAAGGGTGAACTTTGCTAGTTTCTGCCCCTAGGCAGAGGATAATATTCTCACCCTTCATTTCGACATAAATTCACCACCTGCTAACGTAGATCTGTATGTGACTTAATGCTACGACTGCTGCTGCCGCTAGCAATAATAACAATATAATAAATACGTACTTCCTGAACTCTTCACATTCAAATCAGGCAAAGTTGTTTATTTTGTCCCTTGTTTATAGCAAATTGGTCGATCATGTCTTCACATTCTGGTTGCTGTGTTACGCTGGGGTTCACCCAGAGGATGGCAACACTGTTGACTCGACCCTGCGACGTGGACGACCGCAAGTAACTGCCGAGTTTTTCGAGAGTCTGAGAGTGCTCCGGGTGTTCTCGCAACACTCTGTAGAGAGGACTCGGGGAGCAGATTTTAATTTCGTTGCTCTTCACGTTCCCTTTAAAATGAATAACCTCATCACTCAATTCTACAAATTGGCCTTTGCAATGCATACGCAGTTTGGTACCACATTTCTATTGTTCATTGTTGTCTCGTCCAGAAAAATTACTTAGGAACTCAAAATTGCTCACCACATCTATTTTTGCAAACTTTTGCACACTCTCCTCTTTCTTTGTTGCCTTGTCTTTCAACAGTTTCAGGTGCCTATAACCAGTTACTCTTCCCCGATTATCAACTTATCAATGAAACTGGTACACCTGCCGAATGTCTTGTAGGCCCCCCGCGAGCACACAGAAGTGTCGCAGCACGACGTGGCGTGGACTCCACTACTGCCTGAAGTAGTGCTGGAGGGGACTGCCAGTGCTGCAGGGAACTGCAAGGCTCTCCGTAAGTCCCTAAGAGTATAAACGGGTGGAGACCTCTTCTGAATAGTGCGTTGCAAAGCATTCCAGGTATGCTTAACAATTTTTCATATCTGTAGAGTTTGGTGGCCAGCTGAAGTGTTTAAACTCAGAGCGGTGTTCCTGGAGCCACTCTGTAGCTATTCTGGACGTGTGGGGTGTCGCATTGTCCTGCTGGGATTGCCCAAGTCCGTTGGAATGCACAATCGACATAAACGGATGCAGGTGATAAGACAGGATGCTTTTCAACGTCTTGTGAGGGTACATAAGTGTACCCTTACATAGTATCGATCATGCGCTCTGTGCAGCGATCATAAACTGAAGCAAAGACTGCGGTGCAGTCAACAGTGTGCGAGTGGGTGAGCGGCAGTGGAGTGTCAGAGTCCGTGAGTTGAAGTCGGGTCTGCGAGCGGCTAGAGACGGTTGCTCGGTAGCGAGGCCGGAGTATAGGCGTAATGGCACACAGTATTTGATTTCTGTTGAGTCTTTATAATTTTGGTTTACAAATGGGTGTTTTAATTAATAAAAACTTACGAACGTGATCATAATTTTGTATGTAAGAATGACGTGTCAGTGTTAAAATAAATTTATATTTTTACGTAGTAAAGAGCAGACGATGAGTGCAACAAGAAGCAAGCTTTCTGGGATTAAAACAGAAAAAGGATAAAATGGAAGAAATAAATAAATCGGCTTCTAAGATGAGAAGATGGCTGCATGAAGCACACGTATCATTAAGCTCCAGTGATACTTCTGTTATTATGATTTCAGATACTTCGAACAATTCTTGTAATTTGGACAGCAAGATAATTCGACTGAGCAGTCGAAGTTTAGTGTCTAAGATGATAGTAAACAGACTTCATCGTCAGTACTATCTCAGGAGTAACATGCCGCTGAGCTAGCATTTGTTGACTTATTGCAGATAGGTAGCAAGGACAAAATTATAGATCTAATGGACCCAGGCACATGGCCAGACCACGAAAAAATTGCAGATCAACAGAGGTCATTCTTCAGCAAACAAGTTGTATTACTAAATGACAAACAACCAGAAAACAAAGGTTAAGTCCACAGAAAGCAATGGTAGCCACTTGACATATCACATGTTGTTCGAACAATGCCAAGTCAGGAAAATATTGAAAGATCCTGGCTTGTTTGTTCGAAAGCAGGAAATGCAGCCCACTGTACTGATCGCAAGCTGTAAGGCAGCTCTTCTACATCAGCCCTGTGTAGGGAGCGTCTCGTGAATTGGAAAAAAGCTTCAGAGAGATTGTCTGAGCACGAAGCATCACAAACACATAAAGAATATTTTATAAAATGGAAGACCCGTTTGCAGTAAATGAAATCGTGTCAGGGCATCGACCGCTAGATCGCGAAAATAATTCACTCTGAGAAAGGAAAACGGAGACATATTCTGCACGTAATAACGAACGCTGTCATGTATCTTGCCACAAACTGTCTTGCCTTTAGAGGTTCTGAAGAAACACGCAGTCATCTCGCTGAAAATTTTCCTCAAACTAGTAAAGCAACTTTTCTTAATTTTATAATCCTGTCCGGCAAATTCAATCCTACTATCAAGTATCAGTTAGATCACGTAAAAAGGCAACAGGTATCCTATTTGTCGAAGTCAATGCAAAATGAAATCATCCATATAATGACAAACAAAGTTCGAAATACCATTATCAATGAGATCAAGGAGACCAACTATTTCACAACCATATTTGACTGCACTCCAAACGTATCTCACTCACAACAAATGAGTAAAGTGAAACGTTATATAAAAATAACAGAAGCTGGATATGAAATAAAGGAAGGCTCGATTCCCGGCCGCGTTGGGGATCTTCTCTGCCCGAGGATTGGGTGTTTGTGCTGTCCTTATCATTTCATCATCATCATCATCATCATCATCATTCGTGCAAGTAGCTGAATTGGACTGTGTAAAGTGTGGGACTTTGTACGGGCGTTGATGACCACGCGGTTGAGAGCTTGACAGACCCAACATCATCATTATAATCATATTTTGGGTTGTACAGAAGCTTGACTGCTTTTTTGATGGATCCAACATGCGGTGGAAATTAATGCAAAAGTGTACAAAAACCAACTTAAAAGGAAGCAGTCAGACAAGATGGTCGGCTGACGCCTAGCTGTTACAGCTCTAATAATTAATTCACGTGGCGTCAAATCTCTGGAAGAAACTGAAGAATCTTCTCTTGCCGCAGAATTAAAGTATGAAGCTGGTCACCTACTACATGGATTTTTTATTTATCCTCAACTTCACAATTTGGGCTGGTATTCTTCCAGAGATAAGGGAAATCAGAGCTCGCACAGAAAGATATGGGTGTTCGTTTTTCTCCGTGCTCTGTTTGATACTGGAATAATAGAGAATTACTGTGAAGGTGGTTCGATGAACCCTCTGCCAGGCACTTAGCTGTGATCTGCAGATTATCCATGAATACATAGATGCAGAAAGCAAACGAGCTTCGAGAAAGAGGAGGCAACATGACGAAATCTGCGAGTACGAATCATGAACACTAGACCCAACTAACCCGTTTTTCAGAGATATAAAAGTAATATTTGACAAAATTTGAACGTAAACTGAAACAAAGGTAGTGAGCGCAAAGGGCCTACAGCAAAATTTGGCCTTCCTCAGTGGACACGCAGTGGCAGACTGAGGGTCTGCAAATAATTGAGTCGATCCAATACGAAAATATTCGAAAGACTTGATTGCAGCTGATGTTTGGCAGGAACCCACCCTACTCAAGAAGTTCGTGACTAAAATTAATGAAAAATCAATTGCGTTCGTCTGTTACAACATCTGTGCAAGCATGACTTGCGAGAAATTTTTCCTGCAATAAGTTTATCCTTACATCTGTTCAGCTTTAAGCATGCACTGCACTGCACGTCACTTCTGACATCAGCCAGCTGCGAACGAAGCTGCAGCGAACTGAAAACAATTAAAAGCTATCTGCGTTCTGGCCTCCCAGTCCTAGCCACCGACAATAAAATTGCCTAAGAGGCGGACTTTGCGGAGGTAATAGGTTCTTTTGCATTAAGGAAAGCACAGAAGAAAAAAAAAAAGAGGGAACCCAATGATTGAAGAACTGTGTACTGTATTGCTTGTCTCTAGTATTTACTGGTTCTGTGTTACCTGTATTCAGTTTTGAACCACACAAGAGGGAAATTTTTTAGCTAACAGGCAATGAAGAGTGCAAATTTTCTGAAGAGTTCTTATTCTTCCCGTCACAGATAATCCTTCCCAGTATTACTTGTGATTGTTTATTTGAAGGGGCTTGGATGTCAAAGAGGCCAACTGGGAGCAGGAAAGGCACCACAGGACATTTTAAAAAATGGTTCAAATGGTTCTGAGCACTATGGGACTTAACATCTACGGTCATCAGTCCCCTAGAACTTAGAACTACTTAAACCTAACTAACCTAAAGACATCACACAACACCCAGTCATCACAAGGCAGAGAAAATCTCTGACCCCGCCGGGAATCGAACCCGGGAATCCGGGCGCGGGAAGCGAGAACGCTACCGCACGACCACGAGCTGCGGACGGGACATTTTAATTTCCACTGACCTGAATACACACACATCAAAAAAAGTTTTGTACCACCTCGGTTCCGAGAGATCCGGAACCCGTACAGAAAATTGGAATGGAGATCAACACAAACATCATTTCCATCCTTTTTACTGCTCATGAAAACAACACATATCGTATTGTACCGCCATACAGTGAGACCTTCAGAGATGGTGGTCCAGATTGCTGTACACACCGGTACCTCTAATACCCAGTAGCACGTCCTCTTGCATTGATGCATGCCTGTATTCGTCGTGGCATACCATCCACAAGTTCATCAAGGCACTGTTGGTCCAGATTATTCCACTCCTCAACGGGATTCGGCGTAGATCCGTCAGAGTGGTTGGTGGGTCACGCAGTCCATAAACAGCCCTTTTCAATCTATCCCAGGCATGTTCGATACGGTTCATGTGTGTAGAACGTGCTGGCCACTCTAGTCGAGCGATGTCGTTCTCCTGAAGGATTCGCAAGATGCGCCCGATGGGGGCGCCAGTTGTCGGCCATGAAGACGAGCGCCTCGCCAATACGCTGCCAATATCGCTGCACTATCGATCGGAGGATGGCATTCACGTCATTGTATAGCAGTTACGGCGCCTTTCATGACCACCAGCGTCGTACGTCGACCCGACAAATGCCATCTCAAAACAGTAGGGAATCTTTCTCCACCTTGCTACACTCGCTGGAAAGCGCGTCTAAGACGCTCGGTCTGACCGCAATGCCTCCAAACACGTCTCCGACGATTGTCTGGTTGAAGGCATATGCGACACTTCTCGGTGAAGAGAACGTTAGGCCAATCCTGAGCGGTCCACTCGGCATGTTGTTGGGCCCATCTGTACCGCGCTGCACGGTGTCGTGGTTGCAAAGGTGGATCTCGCCATTGACGTTGGGAATGCGCATAGTTTGAGTCGTAACACGACGTCCTGTGGCTGCACGAAAAACATTATTCAACATGGTGGCGTTGCTGTCAGGGTTCCTCCGAGCCATAATCCCTAGGTAGCGGTCACCCACTGCAGTAGTAGCCCTTGGGCGGCCTGAGCGAGGCAAGTCATCGACAGTTCCTGTCTCTCTGTATCTCCTGCATGTGCGAACAACATCGCTTTGGTTCAATCCGAGACGCCTGGACACTTCCTCTGTTGAGAGCCCTTCCTGGCACAAAGTAACAATGCGGACGCGATTGAATAGCGCTATTGACCGTCTAAGGCATGCTTGAACTTCAGGCAACACGAGCCGTGTACCTCCTTCCTGGTGGAATGACTGGAACTGATCGGCTGTCGGACCCCCTCCACATAATAGGCGCTGCTCATGCATGGTTGTTTACATCTCTGGGCGGGTTTAGTAACATCTCTGATTAGTCAAAGAGATTGTGTCTGTGATACAGTCAACGTCTATCTCCAGGAATTCTGGGAACTGGGGTGATGAAAAACTTTTTTTGATGTGTCTAGGTTTGATAGCTTCCACTACAAAATGTACACGTGTAAATTCCACTGAGCGAAATACAGTGACGTGCGATAGAAAAATGTTGTGGGAAGAGACGTGGCACTGCAGTTTGGCACACTGAAGACCAAATAACATGTCTTATATTTTCTCGAACATAAATGTTTTATATATCAAACTCTACAAAAAAAGACGGGGGGGGGGGGGGGAGGGGGGGCGGGGGCGGGGGCGCCACTATCAAATTTTTGCCCCGGTTCGGAAATATCGCTGGTGCTGGATTCATCATAAACACTGAGCTGCGTGTAAATGAAAATGCAGGATTAAATTCGCTAGAGATTCGGATGAAATGCGTGTACCAATACGTGCGAAATAAGTGTTAAATGTATTCGACATGTGCATATGTGGGCAAGTCACAGGTAAAAATTCATCCCAAACCCCTGGACCGATTTCAACCAAATGTGGTACAAACAGTTACAACCTGGAAAGAAATGCTGTGGGGTTCAGAACCACCAGCCTCCTACTGGCGTGCGCGTGATGACGTGGAGACAGAAGGGTGGAGCATGGGATGTACAGAGAGCGAGGGAGAAGCAAGAGATGGGCAGAGAGAGAGAGAGAGAGAGAGAGAGAGAGAGAGAGGAGGAGGACAGACAGAGGGCAGGGGAGGGGGGGACTAACAGAAGACTGCAATAAATACACACGTGGACAACACTGGGTATTCGGGTGGTTATAAAATTCGAGAACCCTTAAGCGTGAAGAGCAAAAAACACTAACAAAGAAGCTGAGAAGAAACTCTGGCGACAACTTAGCAGTGGGAACACACAAACCCACACATCACTAAAAGGCAGGCTGAATGAGCGAGGCGGCAGGTGAAGGAGTGTTCTGCGATCACCGCCTTTCGCACATTCAGCTCCGTCAACAGCTTCGTGGCAATGACTTTCAGAATCGGTTACACTTCCAATGCTGTATAGGAGTGGTGCGAGGTTTTTATGCAAGATTTTGCTTGAGGGTGAAACATCGTTTGCAGACCGCAGGGTAATCACTCTTCGCAATATACACGACTCGTCAGACGAAAACCCTCGCAGAAACAAAAAAGTCGGTAGACGACCGCTTTCAAGTGCCAACCCGCTGTGCAGACTCTACAAAAACCGCATCACTGGTACGTGTTTCACTGATGGGACTCTACACAGGCAGGTGTATCTACAGATTCATGCCCAGAAGCAGTTTCGGACCACGTACCAATCTTCAGTTGCACAAGCAATAAGAGCAGAATATATGTAGTTACAAGTGTCATTGTCTTGTACAATATCTTGGTAGGAAATAGTTACTTGGTTTGGAGTCGCGTGTTTACACACTCAGTGACTACTGCGTCTTTTCTTTTGTTAGCCAGTCTCTCGCCTAATACGACTCACGTACAGGGTGCAAAGCACAGCCGTTCGCAACGTACCTCAGTGTTGCAGCGAAATTCGGGGCGGGCAGCCTGATAGGGGCGCCTGCGGTCTGCGAAGCCGACAAACAGCCTCAGATTAGCACGCAAGAGGAGCCGCCCGAGCTACAGCGCATGCGCACTGCGCTGCAGTTTCACAGCCCTATCGCTCTCTTGCGCCACCGGCTTAACCGGCTGATTCGTTAACATGGTCAGTTTAAACTTTGTCGTGACAGGAATATAAATGAAAGAATACTTTTGTAAATACTATGCAAAACCCTTACAAGGACAGTAGTTGCTTAGTAAAAATCGCCAGACAAACAATACTATGCAATTCCTGAATTTATGATATTACAATTCACAAATCCTTTCAGGTGAAAATTTCACCAACGTCAGTTTTATATTTTGTGAGTGCAAGAACAAGGGGGTTTTAATATTCGTGCACTATTTTAACCAAAATTTCGCGTGTTGCGCATGCACCGTGAAGATGATTTCACAGCGGCGCACAGTGGGTCAGAATCCCAAAAAGCTGGTCAAAATATAAGTAGTTGTTCAATTTGTACCAAACTTAGTATGTAAGGGTTTACAGAGTTTCTGATTAAGAATATGATATCAAAAAGTGAAAAAAACAAAATGGCGGACCCAAGATGGCAGGCTCTATGTACACTACTATCATTTATTACGTATAAAAGTAATTTTTAGGGAATTATCGAGGTTACTGATGATGACAGAGTTCAAAAAATTTAAAAATGGTGGATCCAAGATGGCGGTCAAAATCTATGTCTTTTATTGATTTATATTTATATCTTTTTATTCATATAAAAGTTAGTATTTAGGGGTTATTGTAGTTAATGCTTAAAAAATAAACCAAAAAAGTGGAAAACTCGAAGATAGGACCAAATATAGGTTACAAGATGGTGTAAAATATTACAAAAAATTATTTCATTTTAATTACAATTATTTATTTTGTAAATTTTTTATAACTTAATTTACAAGTTTTCATCTTCTTATTCTTTTTCATCTTCTGCTTCAACTGAATCATCATCATCCTCAAACACTGTTTCCTCATTATCTGCATCTGCACCTGAATCTTCATAGTCTTCCGCCACAGGAACTAAGAGGGCAACGGCTTCTGGCGACTAACTCTTCAGTTTCTTCGGCGAAGATTTGCGTAAGGAAGAAACGTAGGGGTCTGTCGTTGCCAACAATCTCCTGAACACGTCTTCCATAGTTTTAACTCTTGAAAACTTTCGAGAAAAACTCAGGCGATATTGTTTTATCAACTTATTGGTTGATTCCTGAGCATCCTCCGATAGTTGACCGATGGGTAAAATGGCCGAAGGAATAATGTCTGGACCGTGAATCAACAATCTATGGACTGCTGTTGGCATGTTGTACCAGGGGTATTCTTTCACGTAGTGCCTGGCAGTTGCTAAGGCGTATGCTCGAAACTTTTCAACGTCGATCTGACGTCCGCTCGAAATCGTCTGCAAAATTATATGGAAACGGTGGATTAGTTCTTCGGAAACTCCAGTTATCAGCGCTGATGTTGGAGTGTTTTCAAAAAAACGTCGAGCGGTGTTTCCGTCATTCGTACTGCCAAACCCTTGTTTCGGCACGTCAATTACAATTCCAAGCTGCTCTTTGAAAGCTTTTTGAATGTTGGCTTTCAGCATTCCTTTTTCCTCTTTATCTTCTGCTTTACATGCCTGCCACTTTTTTGTTTTCATTTGGTATGCCAAATGAATACAACATTCAAAACATCGACTCCAGGCGTGAAGAGTTGATAGTCCGTACTGCAGATAATCGGCGGTAGCTTGTTTTTTCAAAACATCGTCAATGTTATTAAATTGGGCAGACGTAGCCTTGCAGAGATAGCACCGTTGCGCAGATTTCGTGTTGGTGATAGCATTGCACACTTTACCATCTACCATGGTCATGCTTAAATTGTATGTAATGGAAATGTCTTTCCCATGAATAACTGTTTCGAATGACTGGAGTTGTTCGATCTGATTGTCGTAATACGCTTTATCATTTAAAGACGTTTGTTCTGTTTCCTTTGTAAATTCTAACTTCAGTGGTCTGTAAAAGAGGGTTGAAGACGGCTTCGGATTAATCCATAAGATCTTTTCTTCTTTAGTTTCTTCATTTACACCTGCAAGTTTCAGTGGAACAAGCGAAGTGAAAAATAAAGTTGCATCTGAAATACTCGAATCTGAAAACTTCATTTTATACATGCTTTGCCCGGAGGTTCCGTCAAAGCCCGACTTACAAATGAGGGCCACATTAGACATTTCCGAATCACTCATATGTAAAATATCGTCTCGTTTCAGCAGTAGAACACGTTGAACAGTGTGGTCTAACAAAGCTTGCAACCGTACCTCAGCTTTTGATTCGGTAAAAGTGAGGGTTACGTCTGGAGGGCAGCAAGCTTTTTTTGCTACCAAAACAGCTGAATACGGTGGATATAGTGTGTTTAAGCCTTTTCCTTTAGCCCCACTTCTCAAATGCTGGTAAGATTCTTTTGACAATTGCAAGTCGAAAAGGAGTGCTAGACCTTCATTTGCATCATATGAGGATGGCGATGATGTTGAAAATCGCAAGCCTGCCTTGTATTTTTTCACCTTGGATGGACTTGAGAGTGTGTGACGTCTTTCACAATCTTCACAGCATCAGTTCTATGACCCCTTACAAATCATTTGACAAATACTCTTTTGTTATTAGAAAAATATCTTTCCTCGAAAATCCGATTCTGGAATACGCTGGATCAGATGAAACTGAAATTTTAAAAAAAATCTGTGTTACACTTTTCGTCATTTTTCTAATTATTTTATTCTTTACAATGCTTCTACGTGTCGATTGTAATTTAAATTGTACAAATAAAACTCATAATTAATTGATTCTACTGTCATTTTTGAAGATGTCTGAACAATGAGATTTTGCAAGTGTCGCTTAAAACGTGGCTCAAAGCCAGAGTCGCAACTAGTCGCAGGATTTGAAGCTTAATTTACAGAGGTAATAATAATATATACTTGCGTACACAGCGCAAAAGAAAGCGGAATGTCGTGGAATTCGTAACTTATCCCTATTTTTTAAGCGCATTTTACGATTTTGTCATTCATTTCCCTGTAGTACGTTAATTGAAATGTAAACGTGCATAATTGATGATACAATAGTGATATAAGTGTTTTTTCACTAGTACATACCTCCTGGAATACATTCCATATTGAAAGTATTGGTTTCACTTGCACAAAACATAAATAACTTCCTTCAACAACATGACTGTTTTTGTAGCCTGGCCAGCTGCGCGCACGCTAACAATGAACTGCCGCATTTGACCTGAGATATTACCGAACAAATGAACATCTGGTCGTCCGCACAGCCGGCATTCAGTTGTCCCAGCATTGCTGCTGCCAACCTGATAGTCCAAAATCCCCATCTTTAAACTTTTTTTTTTCCTTTTTGGCCACGTTTTCAAGATTCTGGCCCACTGTGCGGCGTAGCGTACCTCGAGTTACGTCCTCGGAAGACGTCGCAGGCGTACCTCGCAGAGTAATCAGACGGGACACTTCAGACTGGCGCCGCGTCCAAACGTGACACGTGACACGCCAGTTTCCAGTCACGCTTGCGCCGGTGCGTATCTCGGCTCGCGCATGCGCACCACACTGCACCCCCACAAGCCACGTCCTCCGTGTTTGAAGAGCTCTGCTACTGCGTGCTTCACTGTGCAATATGTCTCCATTAATTGATCAAGAGTTAAAGTATCTAGTGCTCTGCGACCACGCAAGGCTGGAATACAGAGATGGAAATGAGCGTTTGGCGTCACTGGCCGGGAGGCCCCTTGCGGAGCAGGTCCGGCCGCCTTCGTGTAGGTCTTATCACACTCGACGCCACGTTGGGCGACCTGTGGGCCAGATGGGGGTGAAATTATCATGAAGACAGCACAACAGCCAGTCCCTGAGCGGAGAAAATACCCGACCCAGCCGGGAATCGAACCCGGACCCGTAGGGCGGCAATCCGTCATACTGATCACTCAGCTATCGGGGCGGACAATACAGACATGCTAACTTGCGCGACTTAGCTTCGGAGGAGGTTTCAAAAAATTTGGGAAGCCAAGTGAATATAAAAATTTCTTATCATCAAGTAATTTTGCTGGAGCTAAGACCGCAGTACTTAGTCTGTGGCCGCACTGGCTTAGCCGAGTGGTCTAAGGCGCTGCAGTCACGGACTGTGCAGCTGGTCCTGGCAGAGGTTCGAGTCCTCCCTCAGGCATGGCTGTGTGTGTTTGTCTTTAGGATAATTTAAGTTAAGTAGTGTGCAAGTTTAGGGAGTGATGAGCTTAGCAGTTAAGTCCCATAAGATTTCACACACACTTAGTCTGTATTACGGCTGTGCAACTTTCTTGCCCTTGCTGTGAAAAAATATTTGGTGTTTTCGTATTCTCCTCAATTTCAGTGACTAAAAATGCTATTCTCCAAATAATCAGACCGACTTGGATAATGTGACCACTACCTGTTCTTCACTACAAAAATAAATTTCTAGATGTGGATATACTTCCTAATATATATCCATTTAATTTTATGAAAAGAATATTACATTGACTGAATTTGAAACTAACTCAAATAGTGTATGAATACCTAATTCCGAAAGTTGCAGGAAATGTTATAATAAATGCTACGCCACTCTCCTGGTTAAACAGAAAAGTAAAATTCCGAATACAATTCAGTGAATATCGTGTTTTTTTTTTACCCAAGCACGTGCAAACACGTTTTTTGCTAAATTGCTGGGTGTATGGAAGTTGCCTTTGAAATTAGGTGATCGGCATTTGTTACTGTTTTTTCCGTTAGATGCTAATGCATAGTGAAATAAACTAAGCCTATTTTGTCTATGATGGAATTCGGTGGTAAGTTCCTAAGGGACCAAACTGCTGAGATCATCGGTTCCTAGACAGACACACAACTTTTTTTTTTTTGGTCATCAGTCTACTGACTGGTTTGATGCGGCCCGCCACGAATTCCTTTCCTGTGCTAACCTCTTCATCTCAGAGTAGCACTTGCAACCTATGTCCTCAATTATTTGCTTGATGTATTCCAATCTCTGTCTTCCTCTACAGTTTTTGCCCCCTACAGGTCCCTCTAGTACAGGGCTTCACAACATAGGTGCTCGCCGAGCAAGCTGTGAGCAGCAAGGCGCGAGCACGATGCAGCGCGAGCACGCTACCCCCACTACCAGACCAGAGCGGAGAGTGGGGAGAGTCACGTGGGACACACAACAGCTGCCACCAGTCAATGTAAATCCGCGGCCACCTGCAGGGATATCACTCAGGAATTATTACTGCGACAAATGAAAGAAATAATGTACACGTGTCACATAATTTTATTAGCTTAGTGTATGCCTCTACATTCGCATTAATTTGTGAACTGTTACACAATAGAAGGTGTCACTGAAGTGTGGGATTCTCGGTTATCTTGTACTTTTTGCCCTTTACAATTGCGTCTATGTTCGGAGTAATGTTCTTGTGCATTGTAGGCGCAGCGTGCAGTTTAAATTTTGATCAGACAATGCGTTTCTCAGGCGCGTCTTGTTACATTTCATTGCAGAGAACAGTTGTTCACAAACATAAGTGGAACCAAACTTTGATATTATTGTAGCCGCCAGTTTGTGCAAACGAGGAAATCTATCCTGAGGGAAGTGTCTGTAGAATTCCAAAATGTTTTTTTTGTTCTGAAATTTGTCTCTATATTCTCTGTCACACTGCAGGTCAATAATTTCTAGTTGCAGCTCAGGACGAATCTCTTCAATATTCGCTGAATATGGAGAGGAGAACAGATCAGAATCACTGTCTAGTGCTGTCAGATCTTGAAAGCGTTGATCAAATTCTTCCTTAAGGGCAACTAAACTATGTGAATAACGTTCACAGTCTTTGTGAACATCTTGCATGGATGATAAGTTAGGAAAATGAGCTAGATTTCCTGTTTCCAGCTGACTCACCCAAAGTGTCAATTTCATTTTAAAAGCTCGTATTCGATCTATGAAATGAGTAATTAGCAGATCTTTACCTTGTAGTGAAACGTTCGAAGCATTCAGATGGCTAGTTAAATCTGCTAAGGACGGGGAAAAAAATCGACTTAATAATTTGCCACGACTAAGTCAGCGAACCTCGCTGTAATAAGGCAGGCTACCATACTGGCTTTCTACATCCTCTTGAAAGCTTTTAAATTGCCTGTGTTGTAGCCCATGCTTCCTTATATAATTGGTTGCACGAACAACAACACTCATCAGTTTTTTAGAGTGATACTCTTTGCACACAAGTTTTCCTGGAGGATCACACACTGAACGCCCCTTATTTCATTCGGCACGGTCAGTTTTTGTATTTTCTGCCTCAACAGCGCAACGAAACCTGATTTGTTCCCTGTCAACGCTGGTGCACCGTCTGCAGACACTGAAACTAAAGAATTCCACGACAATCCTATATTTTCAACACTTTCTTCAACACTACTTAAAATATCACCTCCAGTTGTAGTGTTCTTCATGGCTACTACATCGAGGAGCTCCTCCCTCACCTGAAGATCTCTATTAACACCTCTAATAAATATGGTAAGCTGCGCTGTTCCAGTGATATCAACACTTTCATCCAGAGCTGGACAATACGCCATAAAATCTTTACAGATATTTGCAAGCTGGCTCTCGACGTTGTCTGCCATGTCCTGTATGCGACGCATAATGGTCATGTCAGATAATGGCACAATCCGAAACTGTTCAACTTGAGATGGACACAAATGTTCCGCTGCAACTACCAAACATTCCTTTATTAAATCGCCATAAGTGAAGGGGCGCAGGGATTTTGCTAAAAGCAAAGCAATTTTGTATCTCACTGTGACAGCTGCCTCAGTTGATTTTTCTTCGTCGTCCAGAACTTCTTCGGATAGCTTCCTTTTAAGTTTAATATCTTCCTGTGCACGATCTCGTCCATCACATTTTCCACTTCCGTAGTCTTTCGCGTGGTACGACATATAATGTCGTTGCAAATTAAATTTCCTAAAAGAATTCAGCGTTTTGTGACATACTAAGCATTTTGCAACACTATCTTTTTCTGTAAACAGATACAATTCCTCCCAGTGGGGGTTCAACTGCGAAAGCATGGTTGGGGTTACACAATGGCGACTTGACATGATTCTTAACCAGCGAAGTGACTGTTAGAGCTGATCGTAGTGCTTTAAACGTTACACAGTCGGTGAGAATTCAATAGGCATGCTGCGGCCCTATTCATACGTGCGCGCGCATTTCCCCTCCCACCCCTCCCTCCCTACTCCGCGACCTTGCACCTGCTCGCGAGCACGGGCCTGAGCAGACGCGAGTACCCGCGCTCAAAACTGGCCAGCTGTTAAGCCCTGCTCTAGTACCATGGAAGTCATTCCCTCATGTCTTAGCAGATGTCCTAACATCCTGTCCCTTCTTCTTATCAGTGTTTTCCACATTTTCCTTTCCTCTCCGATTCTGCGTACAACCTCCTCATTCCTTACCTTATCAGTACATCTAATTTTCAACATTCGTCTATAGCACTACATCTCAAATGCTTCGATTCTCTTCTGTTCCGGTTTTCCCACAGTCCATGTTTCACTACCATACAATGCTGTACTCCAGACGTACATCCTCAGAAATTTCTTCCTCAAATTACGGCCGGTATTTGATATTAGTAGACTTCTCTTGGCCAGGAATGCCTTTTTTCCATAGCGAGTCTGCTTTTGATGTCCTCCTTGCTCCATCCGTCAATGGTTATTTTACTGCCTAGGTAGCAGAATTCCTTAACTTCATTGACTTCGTGACCATCAATCCTGATGATAAGTTTCTCGCTGTTCTCATTTATGCTACTTCTCATTACCTTCGTTTTTCTCCGATTTACTCTCAAACCATACTGTGTACTCACTAGACTGTTCATTCCGTTCAGCAGATCATTTAATTCTTCTTCGCTTTCACTCATGATAGCAATGTTATCAGCGAATCGTATCATTGATATCCTTTCACCTAGTATTTTAATTCCACTCCTGAACCTTTCTTTTATTTCCATCATTGCTTCCTCGATGTACAGATTGAAGGGTAGGGGCGAAAGGCTACAGCCTTGTCTTACACCCTTCTTAATACGAGCACTTCGTTCTTGAGCGTCCACTCTTATTATTCCCTCTTGGTTGTTGTACATATTGTATATGACACGACTCTCCCTAAAGCTTACCCCAACTTTTTTCAGAATCTCGAACAGCTTGCAGCATTTTATATTGTCGAGCGCTTTTTCCAGGTCGACAAATCCTACGAAAGTGTCTTGATTTTTCTTTAGCCTTGCTTCCATTATTAGCCATAACGTCAAAATTGCCTCTCTCGTCCCTTTACTTTTCCTAAAGCCAAACTGATCGTCACCTAGCGCATTCTCAATTTTCTTTTTCATTCTTCTGTATATTATTCTTGTAAGCAGCTTCGATGCATGAGCTGTTAAGCTGATTGGGCGATAATTCTCGCACTTGTCAGATCTTGCTGTCTTCGGTATTGTGTGGATGATGCTTTTCCGAAAGTCAGATGGTATATCGTCAGACTCATATATTCTACACACCAACGTGAATAGTCGTTTTGTTGCCACTTCCCCCAATGATTTTAGAAATTCTGATGGAATGTTATCTATCCCTTCTGCCTTATTTGACCTAAGTCCTCCAAAGCTCTTTTAAATTCCGATTCTAATACTGGATCCCCTATCTCTTCTAAACCGACTCCTGTTTCTTCTTCTATCACATCAGACAAATCTTCACCCTCATAGAGGCTTTCAATGTATTCTTTCCACCTATCTGCTCTCTCCTCTGCATTTAACAGTGGAATTCCCGTTGCACTCTTAATGTTACCACCGTTGCATTTAATGTCACCAAAGGTTGTTTTGACTTTCCTGTATGCTGAGTCTGTCCTTCCGACAATCATATCTTTTTCGATGTCTTCACATTTTTCCTGCAGCCATTTCGTCTTAGCTTCCCTGCACTTCCTATTTATTTCATTCCTCAGCGACTTGTATTTCTGTATTCCTCATTTTCCCGGAACATGTTTGTACTTCCTCCTTTCACCAATCAACTGAAGTAATTCTTCTGTTACACATGGTTTCTTCGCAGCTACCTTCTTTGTACCTATGTTTTCCTTCCCAACTTTTGTGATAGCCCCTTTTAGAGATGTCCATTCCTCTTCAACTGTACTGCCTACTGCGCTATTCCTTATTGCTGTATCTATAGCGTTAGAGAACTTGAAACGTATCTCGTCATTCCTTAGTACTTCCGTATCCCACTTCTTAGCGTATTGATTCTTCCTGACTAATGTCTTGAACTTCAGCCTACTCTTCATCACTACTATATTGTGATCTGAGTCTATATCTGCTCCTGGGTACGCCTTACAATCCAGTATCTGATTTCGGAATCTGTGTCTGACCATGATGTAATCTAATTGAAATCTTCCCGTATCTCCTGGCCTTTTCCAAGTATACCTCCTCCTCTTGTGATTCTCGAACAGGGTATTCGCTATTACTAGCTGAAACGTGTTACAGAACTCAATTAGTCTTTCTCCTCTTTCATTCCTTGTCCCAAGCCTATATTCTTCTGTAACCTTTTCTTCTACTCCTTCCCCTACAACTGCATTCCAGTCGCCCATGACTATTAGATTTTCGTCCCCCTTTACATACTGCATTACCCTTTCAATATCCTCATACACTTTCTCTATCTGTTCATCTTCAGCTTGCAACGTCGGCATGTATACCTGAACTATCGTTGTCGGTGTTGGTCTGCTGTCGATTCTGATTAGAACAACCCGGTCACTGAACTGTCCAAAGTAACACACCCTCTGCCCTACCTTCCTATTCATAACGAATCCTACACCTGTTATACCATTTTCTGCTGCTGTTGATATTACGCGATACTCATCTGACCAGAAATCCTTGTCTTCCTTCCACTTCACTTCACTGACCCCTACTATATCTAGATTGAGCCTTTGCATTTCCCTTTTCAGATTTTCTAGTTTCCCTACCACGTTCAAGCTTCTGACATTCCACGCCCCGACTCGTAGAACGTTATCCTTTCGTAGATTATTCAATCTTTTTCTCACGGTAACCTCCCCCTTTGCAGTCCCCTCCCGGAGATGCGAATGGGGGACTATTCCGGAGTCTTTTCCCAATGGAGAGATCATCATGACACTTCTTCATTTACAGGCCACATGTCCTGTGGATACACGTTACGTGTGTTTAATGCAGTGGTTTCCATTGCCCTCTGCATCCTCATGTCGTTGATCATTGCTGATTCTTCCGCCTTTAGGGGCAATTTCCCACCCCTAGTACAAGAGAGTGCCCTGAACCTCTATCCGCTCCTCCGCCCTCTTTGACAAGGCCGTTGGCAGAATGAGGCTATGCCGGAAGTCTTCGGCCGCCAATGCTGATTATTTATCAAAATTTAGGCAGTGGCGGGGATCGAACCTGGGACCGAAGACGTTTTGATTATGAATCAAAGACGCTACACCCTTTTTTCTTTTTCTTTTCTTTTTTTTTTTTTTTCAACCGAGACTCGAACTCGGGACCTTTGCCTTTCGCGGGCAAGTGCTCTACCGACTTTTTTTTTCTTTTTTTGTGTGCCTAGAACCAGCGCCTTTTTTTCCAATGTCAGGCTTACCACCTTTGCTGACATACATTTTGTTGTACTGCATAAATAGTGTTTACAATGTCCATATGTTGACAAATGGTGGCTAATTAGAAAACAAATTAATTAAGGAAATGAATAAAACTGAAAATGCCCAAATGAAAGACATGAAGACATTGCGGATAGTACAAATACAAAAGAAACATGCTCCTGTAGCAATGAAATGAAATTCCTGTTGGGGGCGACACCTGCTCACGACCCGACGTTCGATAGATGAAGAGAGCCATCTATCGACTCGTTCTCCAGACGTTGGTGTATGACTGGGTCGTCTCCTCGAAATTAACTAAGGGTCCGTAAGTGTGATCGTCGTTGTAACCTCCCCACAGAAATATTTTATATGAAGCCATGAACCAAGTGTAACCTCCGCACAAAAATAATAATTAAATGAATTTTATATATTGTAACCTCTGAACAAAATTGGCTCCCATTTATAATCTCTGTGCAGAAATGCATTCACATTTAATGTAACCACAAAATTCAATTCCTAAACCTGGAAATAATAAAAAAATTTAGTAACCTGGTAAACTTTATGACGACAGCAGCGCTATGCCTCGGCCCTGTATTCTGAATAAAAAAGGAAAAATTCTTACCTCAATAAAAACTGCGAATATATCTGCTCTTACGTAAAAACTATTCGGCACAGCTTCGTGCAATGCTGGGCTATATATAATTTTTTTAACCCAGGAAGGAATGATCATGCATTGGAAATATTCTTTAAATTGAAATGAATGCTTTTCTTTAAAAAATTATATTATAAAAATTATTATTGGGGCATTTTTTTTTAAAGAAATTAATGACAGTTAATATACATTACTAGATATGCACAAGGCTGCTTCTTTACCTTCTACAATAATACTCATCCTCCAGAGTCCCGACCAGAGCAGACTGCCGACACGCGCAGGCACGCGCCGACTACTGTCCACTACTGCCGACTCACGCAGACTACTGAAGACTAATGCCGACTAGCGACAAGCAACAACTAACTACATACTGCTCTCTGGTCAGAGACTCTGCCATGCCTCGCCCATCGCCGGCAACGCATACGTCTTACATAACCCTCCACTGTGGGGGGGGGGGGGGGGGGGCAAAAATTTGGCAGCGATAGTGAGTCAATTGGACTTGCCATGAGCAACAAATTTTTCTTAATTAACTAAGTTTACAATCACAGAATATATACATATATATAAGTGCAGAACATGAAATAAAATATAGTGCACATGCACTGAGTACAGAACATATCAAGCAAAAACAAAATGTATACGCAATGAGTACAAATCATATTAACAAATGACATAAAATGCACACGCACTGTAGTTCAGAATATCAGGAAATCACAAAATGTATAGGCAATGAGTACAAATCATATTAACAAATGACATATAGTGCACACGCACTGTAGTTCAGAATATATCAGCAAATCACAAAATGTATATGCAATGAATACAAATCATGTTAACAAAACGACAAAAGTGCACACGCACTGTATATACTTTTTTTTTACTAGAACTAGGATAGGAAAGGGAAGGATTTCATCATGGTTGTAGCACTTTAGATTGCACGCAGCTGCACTGAAAGTCCATATCTTTCTACAGAAGCACAACACTAAGTGAGACAATCTGAAGTTCTTTTCCTTGAAGAATTAATCAGTGTAGCCAATACACTGAAATGTCGTAGTAATATTCCATGTTATCATTTTGGTAGTACATTAGGCATACGAAACAGTGGGACCATAATAATATCTCCATCGCTCAAGGTGGTGGACAACATGTCGTGTCAACACCACGTTCTTGTAAGAATTAGTGCAAAAACCAAATATAGTGATCCATGATCATGAGGATAGACAGGACAAACGGATATTGCAGTAATTTCTGGTAATTAGGTCAGAAGGTGAAGGACATTGAGTCACATACTAGTCTTCATTGAGAATTACACTAGTCTAACAACTGAATTAAGTAATTGGTGGCACTCATCGCCCAGTTACTGAACATTTCTGTACCATGTATGTGGTATTACAGAATAATGTTCATAAATTACCTGTTTACAGAGAACATTGGCACTCATTGGCCAGTTACAAACCATCAGAAATCATCATTGAAAACAGGAGCTAATGAATGGCATAGTATTAACATAATTCACTTAGTTATAGTAATCATTGGCACTCATTGGCCTGTTGTAAAACATATAGCAAGTATTGAATAGTACAAAACATTTTTCATCATTCAAGTGACATACGACATATTTAAAATAATTATTGGCACTCATTGGCCAGTTACAAAGTATTCTTATATTTTTATAAAACATTATTCAGTATTATTCAGAAGTTATTTCAAAATGAGAGTCAATTTTTGGCATACCATTTATAGAGTATAACAAAATATTATTTATAGAAATTATTGGCATAGTATTTATGCATTATTACAAAGCATCATTCAGTATTACTCAGAACTGATCATTCCAGTGACATAGGACATATTGAAAATGTAACATACTGTAACTATTATTCAACGTCTGTGACTAGAAAACATCATTCAGTATTACTCAGAACTCTCTTAAACTGGTAGCATTATTTGGGACAGGTAATACATGTTTTTTTGTGCTAGCAATGCATTGCGTTGGGATTGATAATTAATTACTGGGGGATAACAATATTTGCATTTGACTTATTGCTGCAAATGAAGATGTGTAATGTCATTCGTCATGAGTCAGCTGTAGCAAGGTTATGAAACAAATAGAGTATATGTGATCACATTCATTAATGACACAGGTTTAATGACCAACTGCTTATAGCACATTAATTTCATGAATAATTTCTCCTGCAAAAAATACAAAATGGATTATCAAACTGAAAGAAGACACGCATATTATGCTGAAAAGTAGTGAACTTCGAATTAACAGGTAGTGAAATGTGTATAAAATATATATGTTCTCTAGCTGTCCTTTCCAAAACCTTCAGTCATCATACCACGCGACATAAGACATACTGTCAAAACGAACTGCAACAAATATTTAAATAACTACATAGCATAAATACATAAACTTCAACATTATCCTAATCTGCAAAGAAAAAACTTCATCACCTGCAAAGAAAAACTTCATTATCCATATCATCATAACTCCATTATTATCATCACCTGTAAAGAAAAACTTCGTTGTCCATATTAGCATATTCTTCATCATTATTCATCACCATTCATTATCATCTGCAAAAAATTACTTCATTATTCATTATACAACTATTCCTTATTTCTAGCATATTTCATCACTAAAACTAAGATGTGTAGTTCTGTCTGACAGCCTGCATCAATCGCCTCGTATTCTGAAACAAAAAATTAGTTAAGACTGCTATTCTACGATGCGTATAGTATATTATTGTTAATGCTTGTTAATTCTGATCCATTTACTCTTCGTGATGAGGTATTGCATCTTCTTTTGTTCATTCCGAAGGTGAAATTCCCATTTCTGTTTAATTTATTTCTTTTACACGTTATTTCTTTCTGAAAATGATGAACAAAGATTAATTTCTTGAATTTAAATCATATACCCACTAAATAAAAACTGGTTTATAGTAACATAATTGAGCATACAGCATAGCATGACAGAAAAAGTAATATGTCAAAAACATAGACAGTGTGCAGGTGCAAAAAATGTACACAGAGTATCACAATGTAGCAGCAAAAAAAAAACAAAAAAAAATGTAAAATAGTCACGATGTTGAGCTATCATAAGGCAAAATGTCAAAGTCAACTGGTATTTGTTATATCTTAAATATTTGATAGTGCATACAAACAAAACAGGAAAACAATCATACATTCATGAAAAATGGAAAATATGTACGGTCTGATATATAACGACAAGAAATGACTTTCTTTGTGTTCAGCTTGAATGTTGTGTAGTTAATAGAGGCGAGAAATGAATACTTTAATGGAGAGAAAATTTGATAAAATTAATATGTCACTAGATAGAATTGCATAATTATTCACAAGATAGTAAGTTTATCTGGAAAAATGTGCACAGTCTGATGTGTAACGACAGGAAGAGCGATCTGCTAACCTTACCTTGCCGGGCACTTGCCAAGAAAAAATACGATAGTCATCAGTAAGTAGTCACATAAATATAATTGCATAAGTGGTCATAAAATGTGTAAGTTCATCTGGAAAAATATGCACGGTCTGATGTGTAACGACAAGAAGAGCGACCTGCTAACCTTACCTTGCCGGTCACTTGCCAAGAAAAAATACGATAATCATCAGTAAGTGTTCATGTGAATATAATTGCAAAAGTGATCATAAAAAAAATTAGGAAATGGCATTACAGTGTGATAAATCATAAAGTATGTTCATTCAATAAAAGGTTTGACGTTGGAGACATGGTGGTTCTCTTTGGTTTTTCTGGTTCTCAAAGTTTCGACGTGTACTACATTGGGGTGAGTAATGCTGCGAATTCGATATGGACCTGCGTATAGAAGCTCAAATTTACTGCATCTACTCTTTCCTCTGTTGGATAAATAGTACGTACATACAAATATCTTCTGTCCAATGTGAAAGTCACGGCGTGTACAAACCTGTTTTTGCTGTCTTCTCTGGCATTCTGCGGCACGTTTGATGTTGTTCAGCGCAATGTCAATTATTTCATGGTGTCGTAATCGTCGAGATGTGGGAAAGGTTACGAATTCTTTAATTTTGTTAGGTGGTTCAACATTTTTCAGTATAACAGACGGAGATAGCATAGTAGATTCATTTGGTATGGAATTAATTACATCCTGGAATGAGAGTATGTATGTATTCCAATCAATATGTTTTTTATGGCAGCATATTCTACACAGTTTACCAATTTCTTTCATTAATCGTTCACAAAGGTTCGAAGAAGCATGGTACCTGGATATATAGATCGGAGAAATGTTTCTAGCTCACAACATACGTGTCCATATAGCAGATCGAAACTGTGATCCATTGTCGGAAATTACTTTCAACACATGCCCTACATGAAATAGAAAATGTTTTACAAATGCTTTCGAAACAGTTTTAGCAGTAGCTTAGCGTAACGGAGTGAAGGTAACAAATTTTGAAGTGAGTTCAACAGCGACAAAGATGTAGCAAAAACCTCTATTAGTTCTGGGAATCGGACCAAAAATGTCTACAGTGGCCGTGTGTCTCAATTTAACAGGAACAATGGGATGTAATGGAGGAATATGTGAAGTTGTGTCTGATTTAGCTTTCTGGCAGATTTTACATGACGCTAAAACTCGTCGAATACGTTTCTCCATGTTGGTAAAATAACAGTTCTGTCTCAGTATAAGAAAACATTTTCTGGCTCCGTAATGTGCGTAACTTAAATGAGTATACCAGATTAATTTCTTAACAAGTTCGTCAGGAATGCATAATAACCAATTGTTGCTGTCAGGATGAGAGCGGCGAAACAATATTATTGCATACAGTGTAATGGTTTCTGATGGTAGCATTATTCTCATCTTGCCAAAGGCGTTTAATTTCTTTCCATACGTTGTCTTTACTCTGCTCTTGTGCTATGTCTTGTAATGGCGACGAAATGAAATTTTCAAATGCAACTTGTTGAATGTACATCACGCTGAAATTTGCTTTGCAGAAGTTGGTTGCGACGTCTTGCTGATTGTTGCTGAGAGAACGGGATAGTGCGTCTGCTACAATATTTTGTGTACCGGGAATGTGAACAATTGTAAAATTAAATTCCTGCAAATAAAGTTTCCATCTACTTAATCTGTCTGTGTAAATTTAGCCGAAAGTAAAAACTGTATCGCTCTATGGTCTGTGTAAACGGTGGTATGTCTTCCATAAAGAAAATGCCGAAATCTCGTAAAAGCCCATAGAACACATAATGTTTCAAGTTCTGTAACAGAATAATTGCGTTCAGCAGGTGACAGAATGCGACTCGCAAAGGCTATGTTTTTAATTACTGCACAACCATCTTCTTCAATTTCCTGAAAAATGCGTACACCTAAAGCAGTGTTAGAATTGTCGGTGGCAATGGAAAAATTTCTAGTAAGATCTGGGTGCGATAAAGGTGGTGCATTCAACAAGGCATGTTTTAAATAACATTTTCGTGAACAAGATTCTGTGTATCTGAAGTATTGCTTACGTTGCTAGAAGATGCAACCTGTACTGTATCTAGTCAAATTCTATCTGATGTGCTATTATTTTCGGGAGGATGCTGTGGCATTTCTACTATTTGTACGGTTCTGTTATTTCTTCCTGACGTCTTACGTTCTGGATGATATCTACTGTCTGGTTCATTCATGATAATATGTTGTTGCGGATGATTTTGCTGCTGATAAGACCGACTGTTATTAAATGTACGCTGAAAATTGTGCTCATTACTTTTACGTCTCTCATGATAGTCATTTCTATACGGTGCACTGCGATAGGAATTGAAATAGTGTGTTTTCTGTACGTACTGGTTTCCTTGTTGCTGTGCGTTACTATTTGTTGGAGCTGACGCTAAACGTGCAGGCGGCGAAACATTAAAGCTTGGTTGACCTTGTACATTACATTGTTGGTTAGGTATGCTAACCGGCTGGCTTTGATGCTGTTGCGGTGAAAAACCTCTATTCTTACCAAAATGTGTTTGCTGTTGCTGATAATCTTACACATACTGATGATTAAATTTTTTGTCAGGTATTAATGTTCTTGTGGTTGTCATTTCTGAAGCGTATACTGAAAAATTATCACTTTTGGTAAAACTTGTCATATTGGGTTTTCTTTACACGTTTCTTAATTCTAGATAGATCGATAGTTGAAGAGCTGTTTTAATAGATATAAAGGATAGTAGAAGAGAAGGCAGCAGTGCAGAAAACTAAAGATGAAACAGCACTACTACGGCTCGGGGCCCTGTGCACGCTACGGCACATATTCATTAAAGCGTAATGAATCCCCTGAGGTTAATTACGCGCTACAAATAAATTTTAGCTTTTGGGTTACAGGCAATGGCAGTGAAAATTCGAAAAAAAATTGTTGTATCCATGCTAATTCAAGTTTCTGCATTGCAGGCCAAGCTGGTGAAAAAACAAAAATAAATCGACGTATCCAGTTCAAAGCGTGTACCTGTGCTCTGTCATTTTTAAATACCTTAGATTTTCTTACGGATGAAAATTGCTTGTAATCAAAATTATCGTCTCTGTATGTCTGAACAGGTTCAGGATTGTATGAGAATCTATTTGTCTGTGATTGTTCGGAATCTAAGTCACGTACTCTCTGTAAATTACATAAATTATACTGGCTGTGTGAGTGTGACAAATGTTCGGAATGTGCCGTATGCTGTGACGTGTTATTGAATGAAATATTTTTCATCTCTGTCACCTCTTGCTATAAAGTCGACAATTTTCTACGTAATGTATTATTGGACGAATCTATCTCACTGATCGTCTGCTGTAAAGTTTGGAATTCAGGTGTTTGATTAAACGAAATCGGTGAAGTATCGTCTGATTTGGTGTCATTATTACTTTCAATAACGTCAATACGACTGGCCAATTCATCATATTTTTCAGTCAGTATTTTTACCTGATCATCGTTTTTAGTGTCACAAGCATTAATCTGTTTTTGTATTTTACGTGTGGTTTCGTTCAATTTTTTAACGTCTGCTTTGATAACATCGGGATCCTGTATTAGTTCTAATTGTTCAAGTCTGTCGGTCACTGTCTGAAAGTCTACTGTGTGTGTGTGTGTGTTTTTGATTTAAGATCGGAAATTTCATCATGCAATTCGGTGTTCAACTGTATAATAGTATTAATTTCGTCGGACACTGTAGCAATATTGTTGTCTACGTATATGTTTTTGCTTTCGTAAACAATTTACGTTTATCTTCCTGTCTCTGTGCAGTAATTGTTTCCATAGCTTGTCGTTTTACTTTATTTTGTTCCGTATGAATTTACGGTAAAGCGTTTCACAGTTTTGTAGGTGGTGATTAAAACGTTCGTCAATTTGACTGTTCTGTCGGTCGAATTTCGCGTCTACCTTTGCATCCAGTGTGCGCGAAAGTTCTGTTGACATTAATTTAAACTCGTCGCGTAACTGTGTTGCGTTTTCAGAGCATTGTTTACCGACTGCACTAATTTCGTCTCTAAGTAATTTAGTTGTATCTGCATGTCTATTATTTAATTCTTGTGCCACAGATCTAATTTCTTCACTACTGTTTCTAGCACAAGCCTTAATTTCCTCACGTAATTGTTCCTTAGTATCATGACACTGCGCGGCAACGTCTGTAATCTGTTCACTAAGCTGTCTGGAATTGTTGTCTAATTTTTTATTAAGGTTGTCATGTTTTTCATTAAGTTGTTTGAAATTTTCATTACGGTTGTCTTGTTTTTCATTAAGTTGTTTGAAATTTTCATTAAGCTGTTTGTTATTGTAGTCTTGTTCTTTTTTCGACTGTTTGTAATTGTTGTCTAGTTTTTCATTAAGTTGTTGTTTGAGATTTTCATTATTTTCATTGAGTTGTTTGAAATTTGCACTATGTTGTAGCAATAGTGCCATAATTTGATCCAAGCCAATATTACCTACTCTATTCTCTGTGCTGTTTGATGGCGTACCTGCAATTGTCACGTTTTGTGTAACCATTCGGTCATTTTGTGATTCTTGAAAATGTTTGCTAATCGGATGTGCACTGTTGGTCACTACACCGGAATCAAATAAATCTGCCGTACTTTGAGTACACTGTTCATTTTCGTTAGAGAAATTTATCTGTTCACAATTCAAATTTTGCAAACCGGGTGTGTCAAGCTGGGCAGCGTTCATTGTAACAGAACGTGCCGCGTCATCAATTGTCGTTAAATTAACAGACGACACAATCGAATTTGTTTGCTCATCACTAGGATAAAAATCATTTCTAGTGGTCAGTACGCACTGATTGTCTGTAAATGGAGAATTGTCATCATTACACTGCGTGACGCAAGCGCTATCGGACAAATTATTCGAGTCGGCTATTTCACTCATTGCACATCGCGATGTACTGTTAAAAGTTTTTCGCGGCATTTTTACACAAATCAAAATTATTCACAAATGAAACAAAGACAATGCAAAATACAACAAACACAATTACAACAAAGAGCAACAAATTGCCGGTGATCTGTGAAAGAAAGAGTGACAAATTAGTAAATGCGTTGCGTCAGATGCAAACTACGTTTAAGTAAATAAGAGCAGACATATGACTACTTCTCAGAAGATTCACAAAGAAATACGATCCTGGACGGATGTCGCCAAGTGTAACCTCCCCACACGAAAAATATAATAATGAAAATGGACCAAGCGTAAACTCCACACAAAAATATTTAATTAGGAAACCACGAACCTGGTGTAACGTCCCCACAAAAATAATAAATAAATGAATTTTTAAAGTATTGTAACCTCTGAACAAAATTGGCTCCCATTTATAATCTGTCTGCAGAAATGCATTCACATTTAATGTTCCCACAAAATTCTTTTCTCATTTAATGTTAAGTTCGAAACAGAAAAATTCCTAAACACCAAAATAAAAAAAAATCAATAACCTGGTAAATGTTATGAGGACAGCAGCGCTGGCCTTCGGCCCTGTATTCTAAATAAAAAAGCAAAAATTCTTACCTTAATAAAAACTGCAAATATATCTGCTCTTACATAATCATTTTCGACACAGCTTCGTGCAAAGCTGGCGTATATATTTTTTGGATTCTTGGAAGGAATGATCATGCATTGGAAATATTCTTTAAATTGAAATGAATGCTTTTCTTTAAAAAAGTTACTTTATATTATAAAAATTATTATTGGGGCATTTTTTTGAAAGAAATTAAATGACAATTAATATACATTACTAAATATGCGCAAGGCTGCTTCTTTACCTTCTACAACAATACTCATCTTCGAGAGTTCTGACCAGAGTCCCGAGCAGAGCAGACAGCCGACACGCGCCGACTACTCTCGATCACACAGACTACTGCTTACTAGCACGGACAGAAGACTAAAGCCGACTGACTGCTAAAGCCGACTCACTGACTCGCGACAAGCAACAACTAACTACATACTACTCTCTGGTCAGAGACTCTGCCATGCCTCGCCCATCGCCGGCAACGCATACGTCTTACAAGGTTTGTGTCGTGCTGTCATCAAGGGTACTCGAGTGGGCCTTCTGCTCCTAAAGCCCATATCAATGATGTTTCTTTGAATCGTCTGCACGCTGATGGACGAGCATTGAAATCTGCAGCAATTTGGAGAAGGGTTACACTTCTGTCACGTTGAACGAATCTCTTCAGTCGTCGTTGGTCCCATTCTTGCAGGATCCTTTTCCGGCATCAGCGATTTCCGACATCTGATGTTTTACCGGACTCCTGGAAAAGCGGCTGCGTAAAGAACAGGCCGGTTTTAGGGCACAACTCAATTCTGTTTATCTTATTAACTCCCTTAGGACCATTTTAGAGCAAAGCAAAGAATTCCAAGCAACCAAGTATTTTTCATTAATTTTCAAAAGGACTTCGATTCCGCGAAACATAAAGTGCTCTGGCAGGTGTTGCGGAAGTATGACATACCACAGAAGATCTTAGAATCATAAAAGACCTATATGATGGCTACAAATGTTGCGTACTCCAGAAGGGAAATATGACAGAGCCTATAAAAGTAACAACTGGTGTCCGGCAGGGTTGCATTTTATCACCAACACTTTTTCTACTTGTTGTAGACTCAGTTGTGAGAAGAGCCACAGCAGGTAGGAGACGAGGAATCCAGGTGGGGGATCCATAAACGTCTGGAGGATTTGGATTTTGCAGACGACATAGTTTTATTAGGTCAGAGGGTGACTGATATGCAACCTAAACTAAACTTGCTGAAAGAAGAAGCAGGGACTGCTGGCCTCAAGATAAATACAAGCAAAACAAAGGGAATGAGAGTAAATACAGGGAACATGGAGGTGCCACTGTTATTAGGGGAGCAGCGGGTGGAGACTGTCAACTCATTCCTGTATCTGGGTAGTATAGTGACGGAAGATGGTGGAGCTAGAGATAATGTGAAAAACCGCATTAAAAAGGCAAATGCTGCCTTCATACAATTGTATCCAATATGGAAAGATAGAAATATCACGTACAAAACAAAAATCCGTATTTTTAATACAAATGTGAAGGCTGTCCTTCTGTACACCATTGAAAGCTGGAAAATGGACCGCAGCGATTACGCGGCTCCAGACTGAAGCGCCTAGAACCGCACGGCCATACCGGCCGGCTACAAAGCTTCATAAATAGATGTCTTCGACGCATCATGATTATCTGATGGCCAGGAAAAATATGTGATGAGGAGCTCTGGCAAATAACAAACCAGATACCTATAGAAGACCAGATAAGAGAGAGAAAGTGAGGTTGGTTGGGGCACACCTTGAGAAAACCAGATAGAGCCATCGAGAAAAAAGCATTGGAATGGAATCCCCAGGGAACAAGGCAGGTGGCAGTTGACGGTAAATAACGAAAAGTGTGAGGTGATCCACATGAGTTCCAAAAGAAATCCGTTGGAATTCGATTACTCGATAAATAGTACAATTCTCAAGGCTGTCAATTCAACTAAGTACCTGGGTGTTAAAATTACGAACAACTTCAGTTGGAAAAACCACATAGATAATATTGTGGAGAAGGCGAGCCAAAGGTTGCGTTTCATTGGCAGGGCACTTAGAAGATGCAACAAGTCCACTAAAGGTACAGCTTACACTACACTCATTCGTCCTCTGTTAGAATTTTTCTGCTCGGTGTGGGATCCTTACCAGATAGGATTGACGGAGGACATCGAAAGGGTGCAAAAAAGGGAAGCTCCTTTTGTATTATCACGTAATAGGGGAGAGAGTGTCGCAGATATGATACGCGAGTTGGGATGGAAGTCATTAAAGCGAAGACGTTTTCGTCGCGGCAAGATCTATTTACGAAATTTCAGTCACCAACTTTCTCTTCCGAATGCGAAAATATTTTGTTGAGGCCAACCTACATAGGTAGGAATGATCATCAAAGTAAAATAAGAGAAATCAGAGCTCGAACAGAAAGGTTTAGGTGTTCGTTTTTCCCGCGCGCTGTTCGGGAGAGGAATGGTAGAGAGATAGTATGATTGTGGTTCGATGAACCGTCTGCCAAGCACTTAAATGTGAATTGCAGAGTAGTCATGTAGATGTAGATGTAGAGGAAGACCTATGGGCACATGGAAGAGGACAGTGGAAGGGGAAGCAAAAAGAGTTGGTGTTTTGGCTGGCAGGAGAGCCACCACCGTGTTACTAGAAGGAGGCCGAAAGGCACGCGTTTTAGCTCACGCAGGCTGGCCTGAGGTCTGGAACAGGACAAGGAAATTAGAATTTAGAAAAACGGGCGTAGCTGGTGGAATACTTAACTTTAATCCGTTAATGAAGAACGTCGGTCTTGGCGGTACATGATTCACAATATCAATGGTAACTGATAATGGGGCCTTGCTAGGTCGTAGCAAATGACGTAGCTGAAGGCTATGCTAAACCATCTTCTCGGCAATTGAGAACGTAAGTAGGCAGTGAACCATCGCTAGCAAAGTCGGCTGTACAACTGGGGCGAGTGCTAGGAAGTTTCTCTAGACCTGCCGTGTGGCGGCGCTCGGTCTGCAATCACTGATAGTGGCGACACGTGGGTCCGACGTATACTAACGGACCGCGGCCGATTTAAAGGCTACCACCTAGCACAGGGCCGGCCAAACGCTGCACAGTGTGCAGACGTGCGGAAGTGGTGCACATGTGCGCACGTGTGCGACAGCGACATCTGTTGTTAGACATGTGACCTAAATGAACGGCGGCGGCTCCTGTTCCCTGTTTATGTGGTACAAGCAAGAGCGCAACATACGCAGTCTCGTTTACCCCTGGTGACCGTAATCTTAACAGAGAAGTACTGAGAAATGCCGGGTACTGCGAAAAAACAAAGAACGGAAGATCTATGTTCTCAGTCGTTTCGATCAAGCATAAGTGATGAAAATCTCCCGCAACTGGTTGCGTTTGTCAATGAGCCGTGCTTTTGTGCCCGATATTAACTGTATCATTTCTCATGACCAGTGATAAACGTACTTGGATTTATTCCTTTCATAATTAAAAATTATTGTTTACTAACTGTGCATTATTGCATCGTTCTGCTTAATGTTACATTATTATCAGGAAAATTGGTCATTAAACCGATTGTTGTATACTTACATTTAGGGTCCTTTTTTTTTAATGTGTGAAGGGCTACGCTCAGCTGAAGTCAATAAAACATAACATTCATCTAATTGTCGGTTATTATGCAGATTTCAGACGGAACTGATGAAAGATGTAGCAATAATAGTACAGGTCATCATCGAGAGGTCTGCGGTTATCATTCTGTTCAGAGGTCAGTGAGACAGAAATTATGTGGGTGTAACAGAGGGCACCGAGAATTAGTTGCAGGAAACCTTGCATTAGTTTAATGTTATTTGAAATCATGTTTAATAAGCGAAATACCTTCCCATGGTTGGCTTGCAAGCTGTGGAAAGGGCACTAGAATTCGCCGGTACAGAGTACCTCACCAAGTGAATAAAGCGACATCTGTGCGTAGAAACATGCACTACATGAACGCTGATGGCTGCGGCGTACACGCTGTGATCCGAAAGTTGCACATGTGCAGGAGCACCGCACGCGTGCAGAATTTCTGGCCGGCCGTGACATAGCAAGTGTGGTGTCTGGCGGTGACACCACAGTTGGCAAGACCTGGACAGAATTGAGGCAAATGGCCAAAGGCAGACACGGATGGCGAGCTCTTCTGGATGCCCTATGCCCCCACAGGGGCCAAAGGAATTAAGTCAAGTGATACTCACGGTACACTCGTGAAATTCTCGTACGGGAAAATCCCCACTTCATTTCTGCCTCGCCATCGCTCGTGCGTCGACTGTAACACCACTTCAATTTTGATAACCTTTCGTTGTTGCACCAGTAGCCGATCTAATAACTGCGTCATACACTTGTCTTATACGGGGTGTTACAAAACGGTACGGCCAAACTTTCAGGAAACATTCCTCACACACAAAGAAAGAAAAGATGTTATGAGGATATGTGTCCGGAAACGCTTAGTTTCCATGTTAGAGCTCATTTTAGTTTCGTCAGTATGTACTGTACTTCCTCGATTCACCGCCAGTTGGCCCAATTGAAGGAAGGTAATGTTGACTTCAGTGCTTGTGTTGACATGCGACTCATTGCTCTACAGTACTAGCATCAAGCACATCAGTACGTAGCATAAACAGGTTAGTGTTCATCACGAACGTGGTTTTACAGTCAGTGCAATGTTTACAAATGCGGAGTTGGCAGATGCCCATTTGATGTATGGATTAGCACTTGGAAATAGCCGTGGCGCGGTACGTTTGTATCGAGACAGATTTCCAGAACGGAGGTGTCCCGACAGGAAGACGTTCGAAGCAATTGATCGGCGTCTTAGAGAGCACGGAACATTCCAGCCTACGACTCGCGACTGGGAAAGACCTAGAACGACGAGGACACCTGCAATGGACGAGGCAATTCTTCGTGCAGTTGACGATAACCCTAATGTCGGCGTCAGAGAAGTTGCTGCTGTACAAGGTAACGTTGACCACGTCACTGTATGGAGAGTGCTACGGGAGAACCAGTTGTTTCCGTGCCGTGTACAGCGTGTGCAGGCACTATCGGCAGCTGATTGGCCCCCACAGGTACACTTCTGTGAATGGTTCTTCCGACAATGTGTCAATCCTCATTTGAGTGCAAATGTTCTCTTTACGGATGAGGCTTCATTCCAACGTGATCAAATTGTAAATTTTCACAATCAACATGTGTGGGCTGACGAGAATCCGCACGCAATTGTGCAATCACGTCATCAACACAGATTTTCTGTGAACGTTTGGGCGGGCATTGTTGGTGATGTCTCTATTGGGCCCCATGTTCTTCCACCTACACTCAATGGAGCACGTTATCACGATTTCATACGGGATACTCTACCTGTGCTGCTAGAACATGTGCATTTACAAGTACGACACAACATGTGGTTCATGCACGATGGAGCTCCTGCACATTTCAGTCGAAATGTTCGTACGCTTCTCAACAACAGATTCGGTGACCGACGGATTGGTAGAGGCGGACCAATTCCGTGGCCTCTACGCTCTCCTGACCTCAACCCTCTTGACTTTCATTTATGGGGGCATTTGAAAGCTCTTGTCTACGCAACCCCGGTACCAAATGTAGAGACTCTTCGTGCTCGTATTGTGGACGGCTGTGATACAATACGCCATTCTCCAGGGCTGCATCAGCGCATCAGGGATTCCATGCGATGGAGGGTGGATGCATGTATCCTCGCTAACGGAGGACATTTTGAACATTTCCTGTAACGAAGTGTTTGAGGTCACGCTGGCACGTTCTGTTGCTGTGTGTTTCCATTCCATGATTAATGTGCTTTGAAGAGAAGTAATAAAATGAGCTCTAACATGGGAAGTAACATAACATATTTTCTTTCTTAGTGTGTGAGGAATGTTTCCTGAAAGTTTGGCCGTACCTTTTTGTAACACCCTGTATATGCGTTGCCGACCGCAGCGCCGTGTTCTGCCTGTTCACATCTCTGGCGCTTCCGCATACATAAGTCAAAAGGAAGTGAATCACAAATCGACCAATGCTCTCAAATAAAACTTCGGTTCTCTCTGCGTGAATTATCAAAATCACTTCAGAAATGTTAATGTCGTCGTTTTCAAGTCTTATAGATTACGAAATACTGCGGTTTCAAGGAAACGTTTCAAGCAACTGTCAAAGTACCTTGGATATGGGAGCGCGAAATGCTTTCTATTGAATGTAACACAGAATGTCAAATCAAAGACCTTTCTGCTGTCTACTTTCCAGACTTATTTTATTGGGGTACCAATTTCGGTGGTATATTACGCCATCTTCATGTCCCTTGACCGACGTGTAGGAAGATTCCAACCTCGGTTCTGATCAAAATAGGGGCCAGTATTCAACGATTCGTATCTGTGGATGGCGTAATATATCGCCGAAACTGGTAGAGCAATAAAATCACATTTTGGCAATTAGACGACTGAAAGGTGTTAGATTTCAGTACTGAATAACCGTGTCCCGCAACCGTCTGTGAAAAGATAAAATACGGAGACTCGAATTTAACACTCTCGTTTAGAATTGTTTACATATACGGGATGTTCAAAAAGTCTCTCCGCAGTGTCATATGATTGTTAGCCGCGCGTGCCGTATGTCGCAGTGACTATACCGATATGAAACTCAGTGAAATACAAGTTATTACTTTATTGAATATTCATTTTTATTTACAAATTTTCACATTAAATGTTGAAAGTGCCCCCTTTGATGTTGAATACACAATTCAATTCGTCTAATCATGTTTATAAACACAAGCTGTAACATTTCTTCTGTAACGGAAGCAGTGAAAGTGGATACTGCAGTTTTCAATTCATCGATGGATTTTGGACGGTTTTTATAGGCAGTTGGTTTCGCTGCACCCCAGAAGAAAAAGTCAGGTGGTGTTAGGTCAGGCGATCGTGGAGGCCAAAGTCCCTGTGAAATTAAACGATCACCAAAAACATCAGCAAGCAGTGACGTTGAAACGCGAGGTGTATGCACGGTTGCACCATCCTGTTGAAAATGACCGTTCAGTATTTCACTTAACACGAGTTCTCCTATGAATGGGTACAGAATATCACTGCGGTATCGTTGTGCGTTTACTGTTTCGTTGAAAAATATGGGACCCACAATACGACGTCTAGAAATTGCAATCCAAACTCATATTTTCACAGAATAAATTGGTTCCTCGTGAATACGCAATGGATTTGCAGTACTCCACATACGAGAATTTTGCGAGTTCATTTACCCGGATAAATGAAACCACGCCTCATCAGTGAAAAACGTTTCATTAACGATATGCCTTCCATATTGTTGAACGAAATTTTTGAACCATTGCCACGATCAGTATTTTTCAGATCTTGCACGACTGTCACTTTCTTCCAATTTTTTCCTTACAGCTGCGTGGGCCGTTGCGACACTAACATCTACTTCCTGGTCGAGTTTTCTTACTGACTTGTTCCGACTCATGGACATTTTATCGGAAATATCGACTAGTTTACCCTCGGACAAAACGCTAGGACGACCACTTCTCGATGCATCTGTCACTGAACCCGTACTTCGAACTTTGTTAATGAATTCTCGTTCAGTATCACGATGTGGGAATGTTGTCTCCGGAAAAACTGAATTTAATGTTTGACGCCGGCCGGTGTGGCCGAGCGGTTCTAGGCGCTTCAGTCTGGAAACGCGCTGCTGCTACGGTCGCAGGTTCGAATCCTGCCTCGGTCATGGATGTGTGTGATGTCCTTAGGTTAGTTAGGTTTAAGTAGTTCTAAGTTCTAGGGGACTGATGACCTCCGATGTTAAGTCCCATAGTGCTCAGAGCCATTTGAACCATTTTTGAAATGTTTGACGAACTGAAACTGTGTATTTACCGCTATCTTTGAACACTTGTTAGATTAAAAACACACGTTCTTCAATGAGTAGCATTTTAACAGTGGCAAAAACGAAACAAACGAACAAAGAAACTAAACTTAAACGTCACGTCAACACGTAACAACACACACCAACGACACTACGGACGCTGGCTGAGGTAAACGAAACAGTGGGATGTTGGGAGAGTCCACTTGAAGGGAAGTAACCCAGGCAGGCGAACAATCATACGGAGCTGCAGAGACTTTTTGATCACACAGTAATAAACAAAAACATCAAGTAACAGAAAACTGCAACGAGCTTCCATAGAGTTCTAAATTTTAAGAATATTAATTGCAAGGTCTTGCATCGTCGTGTTGTGAAGTTCGTTGTCACGAGCGTCGTTTAGATGAGCGGTGGTCAAACCACGATCGCACTGTTTCTTCACGTCTCTGATAACATTAATCGACCAATTTGGCGCCTTTTGGAGCCATTGTTACTACCGCATCCATCGCTCTAAAACCCTGCAGCGTCATCAGCGTGGAAATTCTTGCATCCACGCTTTACAAATTTCAGAGACGAATTAATAGGATGCTAAGTAACACCACACCACTTTATAGTTGTTAAACCGCACTTTTTTACGACAAAATAATTTTTTACGTCATCAGTCACACATAGTTCTAGGTCTCTCTGTGTTCCTTCCCTCTTGCTACTGCGCACAAACCCCTGGAGCAGTGCAATGAATTACATTTACGAAAATAATTATGACAACTATTTTCTCCTCATTTACTAATACATATTCAGAAACTCATTACGTACTTTCATAAGCTACAATGATACCTGTTTTCCATTTACTTTCTTGTACATATCTAATTTTATCGGTAGATAACAACATATCGAAAACATTTACGAAAAAAAAATAGATACATCAAAAAAAGCATCACCTCTGTTCAGAGACTTCCGGAACCTGTACAGAAAATTGGAATAAAGATCAATATAAACATCATTACCGCCATTTTTATTATCCGTGAAAACCACACGTTGCATGTTGTACCACCATACAGACGTTGTGGTCCAGATTGCTGTACACACCGGTACCTTAATACCCACTAGGACGTCCTCTTGCATTGATGCATTCCTGTATTCGTCGTGGCATACTATCCACAAGTTCATCAAGGCACTGTTGGTCCAGATTGTCCCACTCCTCAACGTCGATTCGGCGTAGATCCCTCAGAGTGGTTGGTGGGTCACGTCGTCCATAAACAGCCCTTTTTAATCTATCCCAGGCATGTTCGATATGGTTCATGTCTGGAGAACTTGGTGGTCAATCTAGTCGAGCGATGTCATTATCCTGAAGGAAGTCATTCACAAGATGTGCACGATGGGGACGCGAATTGTCGTCCATTAGACGAATGCCTCGCCAATATGCTGGCGATACGGTTGCACTATCGGTTGGAGGATAGCATTTACGTATCGTACAGCCGTTACGGCTCCTTCCATGTCCACCAGCGGCGTACGTCGGCCCCACATAACGCCACCCCAAAACAGCAGGGAACCACCACCTCGCTGCACTCGCTGGATGGTGCGTCTAAGGCGTTCAGACTGGGTTTCCTCCAAACACGTCTCCGGCGATTGTCTGGTTGAAGGCATATGCGACACTCATCGGTGAAGAGAACGTGATGCCAATCCTGCGTGGTACATTCGGCACGGTATCGTGGTTGGAAATATGGACCTCGCCATGGACGTCGGGAGTGAAGTTGCGCATCATGCACCCTATTGCGCCCAGTTTGAGTCGTAACATGTTGTCCTGTGGCTACACGAAAAGCATTATTTAACATGGTGGCGTTGCTGTCAGGGTTCCTTCGAGCTATAATCCGTAGGTAACAGTCATCCACTGCAGGAGTAGCCCTTGGGCGGCGTAAGCGAGGCATGTCATCAACAGTTCCTGTCTCTCTGTATCTCCCCCATGTCCCATTGACATCGCTTTGGTTCACTCAGAGACGCCTGGACACTTCCCTTGTTGAGACCCCTTCCTGGCACAAAGTAACAATGCAGACGCGATCGAACCACGGTATTGACCGTCTAGGCATGGTTCAGCTACAAACAACACGAGCCGTGTACCTCCATCCTGGTGGAATGACTGGAACTGATCGTCTGTCGGACCGCCTCCGTCTAACAGGCACTGCTCATGCATGGTTGCTTACATCTTTCGGCGGGGTTAGTGGCATCTCTGAACAGTCAAACGGACTGTGTCTGTGATAAAATATCCACAGTCAACGTCTGTCTTTAGGAGTTCTGGGAACCGGGGTAATGCAAAACTTTTCTTGATGTGTGTGCTATTACGTTTTGGTGTCAAGTATTATTGTTCCGTTAATGCTCCACTTCGCTCACTGTTATGCACCTGTTATCCGTACCAAGGCAGAATTCTGTCTGCAGGAGCCTCTGAACGTGTACTCTCTTCCAACAATCAGCAACTCTTGTAATGGAATGGTCTTAGCACGGGACGACAAGTGTACAGTATTTTCTGAAATCCCTACGCTCTTTACACATCAGAATCGTTGCCGCCGTCCTTAGAGCTAAGACTCCACCACGTCTCTGCAACCGATATCCAAAAACGGTCCACAACCTCAGTGAGTGGAACCTGAATTAAGATGTCAGGCAGACGAGCGTTTGGGCCAGACACTACCACAGCACCGGAACTACTGCATGCAGAAAGGGCTACAGTGGTTCACAAAATTTTAATATCCGTGGATGCGAATGAAAGACTCGCGCGTGTGGACAAGTTACGTCGCGCAGAGCTCTACACGCAGGCGTTATTTTTTCCGGACTGTCAGTTGCCTGCTAACCTAGCACTTACAAGGGAATTGTCCAATCAGACATGACGAAACCTACCCTGAAATGTTTTTACACAGTAAGCACTCCGTCAGGCCACGAGTGGCCTACCGGGACCATCCGACCGCCTTGTCATCCTCAGTGGAGGAGGCGAATAGGAGGAGAGTGGGTTCAGCACACCACATCTTGGGTGTTACCCAAGGAAGCCCCTTATCCATGCTCCGTTATATCGCTGGAACCTTTCCTGAGACAGCTACAGCACAGGCTGACAAGCATTACAATTCAAGGTACAAAGACCGTGGTAGGTGCTAACGCGGACGCTGTAGGCGTAATCATCAGAGACCAAACAGAAGGGACACAACTAGAGATGATACTTACAAAATACTGTTCCGCATCAGGTGCGAGGGAAAATGAAAATAAAAGTAAATTTCTAAATATAAAGCGGCTTGCTAACCTGCGCATTGAGTGAGCGAACCATGTTAATGAACACAAAGCTCTTGAAATGGCATTGACAATGTCCCTTTTAAAAATGATAGCAATAAATTGGCAGGAGGTGGCAAGAAAAATCAAGGGAGCTTTGATTGAAAACTGTCAACATAGCGTAGACCAGTTCCAGAGAATACTGTTTATCAACACGTATATTTTATCCAAGGCCTACTACATAGCACAGGTTCTCCCCATTCCATCAATGGTGGAGAAGACGATCATGTCCACCTCAGCAAAGTTCTTGTGGAAAGGGGAATTGTTTCGAGTGCCGGTGAAGACAGCAGTTTTGGATCCAAGCAATGGAGGAATGGGTCTAATTGACATCAAGTCTAAAGCGATGGCATTGTATGTAAACGAACATGGAGCATAATGTGTAATGATCCAGGTTGCATTACAGCAAAACTATACGATATTGTCAGGCCAGAAAGTGTAGAGCCGCCGATAAATATACAAAACATAAGTTTTAAGCTGAAACACATTAGGGAGTATTATCTTGAACTAAGTTATCTCAGCAAAAAGCTTCTAAACTCCAAAAACGTTACAGCAAAGGCGATTTTAGCTGAAAGACGGAAACACGAAAGGAAAAATAACATAGAAACCAAATATTCTGGAATAGCATGGAATGTGGTCTGGAAAAACATCAGTAGTGATGTTCTTTCGTCTGACGTGAGAACAGCGTGGTACAAGGTAGTCAATAACATCATCAGCACTAATGAGCGTCTCTTTGCCATCAGTTTAAGTGACACTAACCTCTGCAGCAAATGCAACCTAGTTGATAGTATGCCTCATCGTTACACTTGTAGAGATCGGATTATCAACTGGAGGTGGACCAGCGAGAAAATTGCTCAAATAACAAGAACTTCAGTAAACAATGTACCGACTAACATTTTCTTCAGACCAGAGGAAAGTTACTACCCTCAGGCAGAAAATAACGCAGTGATTTGGTTAATGGGCAAATATACAAGTTACGTTTTTAACAATATTGGGAGCGATGAACATATTGAATACAAGATGTATATGGAAAATGAATTCGAGAAAATACTTAAATATCAGAATCACAATAAGAAATATGGTAACATGCTCCGAATTGTCTTCAACCGAATGGGTATAGGTTAGGAACTGGATTCCTAGTAGAGAGGGAATGGATTGGGTCACGTTCCCGACCCTAACCTCACCTGCAAGTCGCACATGCAAAATAAATCAGATACAAGAATATGGCGACAAACATCTGATGTCTGATATAAAGGAAGATCTTGAACTCCCCAGGGATGCATTTAGATGGCTGGAACTGACAAAAATAACAAGGCAGTGAAATATTTTGCGATGTCGCTGTTCGGAACTGCTCCTCTGTCCACGTAATTTACCCTGGAAGGAACACCCGTCAAGGATTTACTGATTGGTTAATTTGGGTCTGGGAAATAATGATGAGTAACCTCAGGCTGCAGAAGAAGAAAATGTGCCATGCTGAACTGCCGCCAGCTGAAGGTAACAGTGAAGGTGCTAAATGTGTGCTACTGCTAAAGACTCATTCTTTGAACACTGTAATTTATGACTGCAATTATCTGCCACCTCATCTATGTCATTTCATTGTAGCCATTTTTGTTACTGTTTTTGGTGAATTAAAAAAAAGTGGTCAGCGCGATGGACTGTCAATCCTGAGGGCCCGGGTTCGATTCCCGGCTGGGTTGGAGATGTTCTCCGCTCAGGGACTGCGTGTTGTGTTGTCCTAATCATCATCATTTCATCCCCATCGATGCGCAGGTTGCCAAAGTGGCGTCAAATCGAAAGACTTGCACCAGGCGAACAGTCTACCCGACGGGAGGCCCTCGTCACACGACATCATTATTATTATTATTATTTATCGTACATGAATATGTCGTTGCATTCATTGAATGGGCAACCGACTCCGTCTTCTTTTCACCCCGAAATGATAAAGTGCGGTGTGCCCGCAGCTCTTTCACGAAACCTGACTGATCAGCGTTATAAACAGCAGTTGCGGGGATAACGGCAAGTTTCGTCTTTACGTCAGCTATGAATTTCTCTATGGCATTGTGTATCACTGGCAGCTGCTCTACACGTTTACATCTCGTAAACATGTTAATTTTTCGACTTCCTGTTCTATACGACTTCCTGAACCTGCGTAGCCAGGTCGACGAATCCTGGAAATTAGCAATGTTCATGTCATACGCGATTCCGAGGGCCCAGTCCCGTTGATCTACATCCGTAACTGAGCATAGCCCCTCACGAGCCGTTCTAAATCTTTCGAATAGTATTTCATTCATATGGTTTCGGGTTTCCGTTTAGCGCATATTTCTTACTTCATGTAATTCATTCTTTCATTTGTACAGCCCCTCTTTCGTTTAACCAATATTTCACTGCCTTTTCTTTGTCGTGTTCTTTTTTTTTCTTAGGTTACTGACAGAACTGACGTCATCCGAACCACAGTTCACTGAAGAATCATTACATTCTTCTAACGATCCACAATTTCAAACGAAATGTCGATAACATTCGAATGAATGTCAAGTAAACCAACTAGCAAATGACATATCTACGTCCTCAGGAGAAGTAAGTGATTTCGGCTGGAAACCACGTTGTTCGTATTTCATCACTGATCAATTGAGAACGTTTATTGGATTCCACATTACTGTGAAACTCGAAGGAGAAAAAGATACTATTAGCAGGCATGCCTTACGGAAGCACAATAAATATTAATTCAGCTTTATCTCTATTGTCAATACTTACCAATACTGGAAAAAGCAACTGATTATTTGTAATAGATGCTACTTGGATGGCAGTTCCTGTCTCTCTGTATCTCCCCCATGTCCCAACGACATCGCTTTGGTTCACTCCGAGAGGCCTGGACACTTCCCTTGTTGAGAGCCCTTCCTGGCACAAAGTAATAATGCGGACGCGATCGAACCGCGGTATTTACCGTCTAGGCACGGTTGAACTAAACACAACACGAGCCGTGTACCTCCTTCCTGGTGGAATTGAAACGTCCCCTTAGAACAATTTATACATGACTGTGCTTAAACTGACACATAATATATTTAGCGCAACGCAATCTGACTTTCAGAAATCCCTACAAAGGAATGGCCCTGACTAACATTAACCTGTACCTTTCACAAATCACTTACCTCACAAAAATCTTGGTTACTCGAACTACTGCAATACAGCGAGCGCCACTACTGCCAGCTAAATAAAAGATTCAAACTACTGAAGGCACTAACTACTGATAGGCGTAGTTAGCAAATGAAAGACTTTAATAGAGAACAAACAGTGTATTTACCTTAATATCATCAAAAGTCATAATATATGTAATTTCCAAACTCCGCCTTTTTCTTCCACACATCCACCACTGCTGGCGGCTCACCTACAACTGCCCAACACTACAATGGCAGACAACAATGCAAACTAGCCACAGACTGCACACAGCACAGCCAGTGATTTTCATACAGAGTGCTACGTAACGTTGCCAATAAGAAAACATAAACAGCCTACTTACATAGCCCCCATGCTCCCCACAAAAAATTTTACAAATTGTTTTGGGCAGTAGCCAATAATGATTTGATAAAATTTTTCATAATTACAATAACAAAGATATCAAATGCATACACTTATTGATACAATGTTGGTCAAAAGCTAAAATTTTCTCACAGTCCATAAAGACAGTCCTGGTCATTCATCACAGTAAAATTGCAGTGTTTTTCTCAAAGTCTGAACAATAAAAGAAAATGCACATGCAGTCTTAAAGAAGTAGTGTTGTCCTTTCAACAGAAAGACAGTGCTGAGTCTCGACATGCAGACAGATAATGGGCCACAACAGAGCAAACCCACAGCAGAGTCATTTGACGTTTTGAAGAATATTGGTAGGTAGGTCATCACAGAGCAGACCCACTGTAGTCCTGGTAGAGATTATGGTATTGGCGGGCCACCTGAGGTGCAGACCCACTGCAGTCCTTGTAGAAATAATGGTATTGGTGAGTCATCAAAGATGCAGACCCACTGTAGTCCATGTAGAGACGGCCAGCAGCCATCTGTTGCGACTGTGCGGGTGCACATTCACCATCAGAGAGTCTTGCGGAGAATATAGCAAGTCCATAAACCACCACTTGTGCACTCACCAAGTTTTTGGAATTGTCCTTAGAACCAGCAATGCTGCAATCCAGTCCCTTGCTGAATTATCAACACACGTGCAAACACTAACAGTCCCTACTTCTCACATATTGTGCATTACTATGACCAAGAGAAATGTGTGCAGTGAAATGAATGCTTACAAGTTACTTAATTTGATGAACTGGTGTCAATTACAATATTATAACATAAAAATACAATAACAAAGGTACAAAATACATTATTAAAGAACATAACAATACAGATAACATTGGTAGTACAAGCTTTACAAAAGAATAGAAATAACATACATCAGTGTTACAGGAATTATGAGATAAGTAGATAAATAAAAGATCAGAATAAATTTTGAAACATCAACTTCACATATGAGCATTAACACAAAACAGAATAAATAGTGTCTAAACAGCTTTACAAAGTAAATAACATGTTATTAATGCCAATTATATTTGAGGATAACAGTATTCCTCATCAAAGTGAATGTAGCTTAATATTAAAAGAAGAAAAAATTCTATGAAACTACACAGAGACAGGAAGAAAACAAATACACAAGGGTACACAAACACATAGTGGGATAACACAAAAGGAAAGGACAGGGTTCCTTTTCTGTGTAACATTTGGTACTGCAGTCCAACCCAAAACTTCATTCCATTGATCTTTCGTCTTATTTCAACCCTTACTTCCACCAACAAAATCCTATCCAAGCATGCTTTCTGTATTTATTTCACATATTTCTTACGTCATTATTTATTTCCAAGAAAATCCTACCAATACCTGTACTTTGTTCGTATAACTTCTCAGTGCATTTCTTCAAATTCATTGCAACTCATTCTCTTATAGGCTACCCACTCTTAAGCTGACTTAGATCTACTGAGCTCAGATGCTAAACTAAGGGACGAGGCAATGCAGCAGCACAAACAGTTAACACAAACATCAATGACAAAAAAATTCAAATTGGCAAAGTAAGCAACAATATTACAACTAATATAAGGCAATGAGCAGCAAACAAGAAAAATAAATCAGTAATAAACTGGCTTAGCAGAGTAACACAAAGTCAAATTCAGTAACACTACGCCTGGCAAACAGCAGTAACTTATACCTAAACATGACAAAGCTCAAGCAGAAAAAAACATTACACTAAAGACAATAATGCAGACAAAGGAAATGTATATTCACATCTTAATGTCTATGTAATTAAAGTGGTGCACCACAACTTATTCTACAAAAGAAATTACCAAGTACTTGAAAAGAAAATTCTGTATGCAATTCCTGTGAAATGTTTTTGTGCTCCTTCGTTTTTTTTTTGTTTTGAAGTACATGAAAGTTATTCTTTACTGGGCCTGTAGGCATAAATTTTTATATTAGTACATCTATAAAATTTTATTTTAACCAATGCTGCAGGGCAGCTAGAAACTCAGAAATCCCTACAAAGGAATGGCCCTGACTAACATTAACCAGTACCTTTCACAAATCACTTACCTCACAAAAATCTTGGTTACTCGAACTACTGCAATACAGCGAGCGCCACTACTGCCAGCTAAATAAAAGATTCAAACTACTGAAAGCACTAACTACTGATAGGCATAGTTAGCAAATGAAAGACTTTAATAGAGAACAAACAATGTATTTACCTTAATATCATCAAAAGTCATAATATATGTAATTTCCAAACTCCGCCATTTCCTTCCACACATCCACCACTGCTGGCGGCTCATCTCCAACTGCCCAACTCTACAATGGTAGACAACAATGCAAACTAGCCACAGACTGCACACAGCACAGCCAGTGATTTTCATACAGAGCGCTACGTAACGTTGCCAATAAGAAAACATAAACAGCCTACTTACAGAATGACTGGAACTGATCGTCTGTCGTACCCCCTCCGTCTAACAGGCGCTGCTCGTGTATGGTTGTTTACATCTTTGGGCGGGTTTAGTGACATCTCTGAACAGTCATTGGGTCTGTGTCTGTGATACAATATCCACTGTCAACGTCTATCTTCAGGAGTTTTGCGAATCAGGGTTGATGTGTGTTGTTGTTGTTGTGTTCAGTCCTGAGACTGGTTTGATGCAGCTCTCCATGCTACTCTGTCCTGTGCAAGCTTCTTCATATCCCAATACCTACTGCAGCCTAAATCCTTCTGAATCGGCTTAGTGTATTCATCTCTTGGTCTCCCTCTATGATTTATGACGCCAGCATCATTTAATCATACAGTAAAGCTGCATGTCCTCGGGAAAAATTACGGCCGTATTTTCCCCTTGCTTTCAGCCGTTCACAGTACCAGCACAGCAAGGCCGTTTTGGTTAGTGTTACAAGGCCAGATCAGTCAATCATCCAGACTGTTGCCCCTGCAACTATTGAAAAGGCTGCTGCCCCTCTTCAGGAACCACGCGTTTGTCTGGCCTCTCAACATATACCCCCCCCCCCCGGTGTGGTTGCACCTACGGTACAGCTATCTGTATCGCTGAGGCACGCAAGCCTGCCCACCAACGCAAGGTCCATGGTTCGTATGTATATCGCAAGATTCCGATGGGTAACCAAGTGGTAGCACCTAAGGAACTGCAACAACCAGTAATATGTGGCACATGCATTTAGGTATTGGACTCCTTTTCACCGCTTATTGCATATTTTAACTAAAAATTGGTGAAGATGTATTTTTTCGTTATATGTTTACAATATTTAAAAAATTTAGATGGGCAGTCCCTAGCTCGATCTAGTTTTGATGTCTCACAGATTGATCGTGCTCTAGAACTGCGTGCAGTCGCTAACCGAGAGGCCACTGTCTCGCCAAATCCTTACAGAAGAGGAACAGGAACAGGCAGAAAGAGTCAAAGCTCCTGCATCCGCGCCTCCGGTTAATCCCCTCCGTTGTCGTACCGTACGCTTCGGTAACAGTTAAATGAAACTACGCAAGCCTTTAGTCGCACGTCCATTGTTTCACTTTAGCTTTCTATTTACTCGTACACAGTTGAACGTGGTTACGACGTGTAGTGTGCAACGTGTTGTGCGCTATGGCCCCCGAAAAAATAAATGTAGTTTCGTGGATAGCTGTCCATCCTGGAACATTTACATATGACGGAATTGTTTTATACTGTCGACTTGCCGGTCGAAGTGGGCGAGCATTTCTAGGCGCTTCAGTCTGGAACCACGCGACCGCTACGGTCTCAGGTTCGAATCCTGCCTCGGGCTTGGATGTGTGTGATGTCCTTAGGTTAGTTAGGTTTAAGTAGTTCTAAGTTCTAGGGGACTGACGACCTCAGATGTTAAGTCCTAAAGTGCTCGAAGCCTGTCGAGTTGTGAGAAAAACCTTTCGTGCAAAAAAAAAGTTTCAAATAGACCAGCATGTCAAGACAAGTCTTCTTATCTCAGGAATGCAGAAGAGAGGATCACGATAACAACTTTTGACAATAGTAAGTTGCAGTGGCAGGGATTTGTCCAAAGGTAGCCAAAAAAATTAGTGTAATATTTATCTATGTGAAGCATTCATTGCAAGCAATATTCCTCTTCACAGAACTTACAAACCCTATCCTCAAAGGCTTTCTGCGCAAATATTGCTTAAATCAAAATATGCCAAATAAATCAACACTGAATAAAAATTACATACCGAGAATTTACGTAAATGTTCTAGGAGAAATATGCAATGAACTCTGGGACAGCATTATCTGCATTTCAGCTGACGAAACTACAAACACTTGTGGCCATTACATTGCAAATTTAATTGTTGGTGCTTTAAAAGAAGAGCCTTCTTTCTCTTTAGAAACCTGCAAAGAACTTGAAAAAGTGAATCATTCTACAATCGCCACATATGTGAATGAGGGTATTAGAATAATATTTGCAGAATCTTCTGGAGATGAAAGGGTGTTTGTGTTTATTTCAGATGACGATCCCTATATGATAGAAGCAGGAAAAGCCCTCTGAGTATTTCATCCCAATTTGATTCATGTGACGTGCTTTGTTCATGGAGAGTACCGCCTTGCTGAAGAAGTACTTTCCACGTTTGTGAATGTAAATGTGTTTCTAAACGCTCCTGCTCGCATAAAGACCTACAAAGAAAAACTACCAAATGTGCCTTTACCTCTCCAAACAATGGCCGGCCGGTGTGGCCGAGCGGTTCTAGGCGCTACAGTCTGGAACCGCGCTACCGCTACGGTCGCAGGTTCGAATCCTGCCTTGGGCATGGGTGTGTGTGATGTCCTTAGGTTAGTTAGGTTTAAGTAGTTCTAAGTTCTAGGGGACTGATGACCTTGGAAGTTAAGTCCCATAGTGCTCAGAGCCATTTGAACCATTTTCCCCAACCAATGGTAACTTGTTGGGGTACGGGGGTCGAAGCTGTATTGTTTTACAATGAATATTAGAGGCCATTAAAGGGGTAGTAGGCCAACGGCCTTGGCGCAGTGGTAACACCAGTTCCCGTCAGATCACCGAAGTTAAGCGCTTTCGGGCTGGGCTAGCACTTGGATGGGTAACCATCCAGTCTGCTTAGTGCTGTTGGCAAGCGGGGTGCACTCAGCCTTTGTGAGATAAACTGAGGAGCTACTTGAGTGAGAAGTAGCGGCTCCGGTCTCGGAAACTGACATACGGCCGGGAGAGTGGTGTGCAGACCACATGCCCCTCCATATTCGCATCCAGTGACGCCTGTGGGCTGAGGATGAGACGGCGGCTAGTCGGTACCTTTGGGACTTCATGGCCTGTCCGGGAGGAGTTTAGTTTAGTTTAGTTTAGAGGGGTAGTAAACGACTTCGATAGTTCAGAGACTTTAGCAGTTTGCCAGTGCAAGGAAGCTTTTAATGATTCCGGTATTAAACAAAACATTGCTCTGATCAGCACTCATTTTTCTCATACACCTGCAAGCATTAAAAACTTGAAACTCAAGTTTTGGCGTTGAATGAATCTGTTCAGTTAATGAATAAAATTATTCCAGTGAACTCCTCAAGCCGGCCAGTATGGCCGAGCGGTTCTAGGCGCTTCAGTCTGGAACCGCGTGACTAGTGCGGTCGCAGGTTCGAATCCAGCCTCAGGCATGGATGTGTGTGATGTCCTTAGGTTAGTTAGGATTAAGTACAGTGTGTAAACTTTTAGATGGCAGACCTCTCCCTAGTCCTGAATCGGTAGAAGTCGGTAAACGTCGGGAGACTTCGGTAGGCACGCAGTTTCGACTGCTGCGAACATTACGTAGCCGACTGTATTGTACAAGGTAGCCATTGTCGTCTGCTTCGTTATTGTTTTGCGCTGTACTGTTCTGCGCGTTTTTATTGTGCAGTTGTGCTAAACATTATCAAAAGGAGTGAAGAGGCAGTTGCTGGCCCATCTCGAGAGTCGCCAACAGCCCCTACCGGTAGGCCTACTGTTAGAAGGAAACCACTATTACGTAGCGATGCTCGCAAAATTATATTGCGTGCGATTGAATGCTGCGAAAGGGAAAGGGAGCAGAAAAAATTGCTTCACCCCATTTACAAATCTTCAGTGAGAGCTGCTCCATACACAGGACAAAGCATGCGTAGAATTGGAAGATTCAAACAGTTTTCCAAGAATCATCCTGGCGTATCACCACAAACGCCTGGCAAGAAAAGGTGAGTTTCCATTTCAGATATTTTGTTCGCGATCACTTTGAAGGAGTCCCCTATTTCGTCCGAATTACCTTATATTTCATTTTTCCTTGCTACCGTATTGCTTTGTATGGAAATACCACTGGTTACTGTATTATTTCGAAACACATTCATATTACAGTACTTTGAATCGGATGAACGGTTTGTGAGCGCGTAGTAGGCAAACATATATATATATATATATATATATATATATATATATATATATATATATATATATATATTTTAATGTACATGACGATTTCAGTTTCGTTTACGGACAACATTTAAAGCGAGTTTTACTTCCAAGCCTTTCGTCTGCTTTCGTGTAAGCATGACGCGCAATATGTAGTGGCAGCACTGCAACTGGTAGGCGTGCCTTGACCCCCGCCCCCTCCTTCCCCCAACGGCTCCTCTCCCCTCGCCAGCCAATGCTTGCTTCCTCCTCTCCCCACACAACTCAGCCGTCTTACAGTTAACACACTGTAGTTCTACATTGTACGGGACTGATGTCCTCAGATGTTAAGTCCCTTAGTGCTCAAAGCCATTTGAACCATTTGAACTCCTCATTGCCAGAAGTATTCCTAAGAAAACTTAAAGGAAAGTCTCAAAACATTTTAAACAATGACAAAGGCTTTGAGCCCTCGTGCCAAAATGATGGTTTCATTAATGGGATGGGTGAACTTCTACCAGAAACAAAAGTGCCCCCATAGCCCAGTTACCTCAGTTGACGTAGAACGGTCCTTTTCTGCTTATAAAAATGTTTTGAGTGACACAATCTTACTACCGAACATTAGGAACTTGGTCGTTTGTGTTTACAATTGTTGAAAAATGTAAAATAAATTGTAAATGATGCTTTGGTCTAATAGTATTAATTGAAAGTTAATGCTGTTCAAAAAAATTCGTGGTTGTATGTTGTTGTTTTAAATAAAATATTACGCAGTTTTTGATCGTGCCCCTCTGCGTGCGATAAGTCTCGAAGTTGGTCCTGTACATATCGCAACCGCTTCTTACCGACAACAGTATCAAAGAAAGAACAATGCTTGAAACACGGTATGCTTCCCCATTTTGCGAATTATTAGAAAGTAATCCCAGAAAGGCGCCCCTTTCTAACCTCTACCAGAAAGTATTCAGAAAATATCAGCGTTCTAAATGTACCGATTTTCCGCGTGACCGGCGCTCTTCCTCATAACTGATATGCACAGAGTCGACTTTGAGATATAATGCAGGCAGCAACTGCAATGTTTTTTTTATTATTTGGTCTTGCATATTTTGACACTTTTCGGCCATTTTTAAGGATTTCTCATGCATACTGTAAGGCTTTTATGATACATATAATCCGGTAGTCATGAGAGAATTATCTTAATCAAAAAGTTTCAGTTAAAGTGGGAGGAGAAAGTACAAACTGGATCAGACTAGAAAAGGAGTAAGACAAGGATGCTGTTTATCACCTACTCTTTTCAACCTCTACTTGGAAAATATGATTGACCAATGCTCATTAGATGACAAAGGAGTAGAAATTGGAGGAAGAAGAGTAGGGTGTTTGAGGTTTGCTGATGACATGGTCCTTCTAGCCACAGGGGAAAAAGAATTACAGGATTTGGTGGACACCATTGCAACTAACGGAAAAAAATATGGAATGAAAATTAACACAAATAAAACAAAAGTATTGGCACTAGGAGGAAATAAGGAAATGAAAATTATGCTGAATGGAGAAATACTAGAACAGGTGCAAAATTTTAAGTATCTTGGAAGCAGGATAGACACCGACTGAAAGTGCACCACAGAAATTAAAACAATGATAGCAATGGCAAAAGAGGCGTTTTATAAGAAAAGGAGAATTTTCTGCAGCAATCTGAACTCAGAAAGAGACACATAAAATGTCTTGTACGGAGTGTTCTTCTACATGGCGCTGAAACATGGACTATGAGGAAAAAAGACAGAGAAAGGCTGGAGGCTTTTGAGATCTGGACATGGCGGAAGATGGAAAGAATAAGTTGGATGGGCAGAGTAAAAAATGAAGAGGTACTGAGAAGAGTGGGAGAAAAAAGAAAGTTACTAGATGTAATAAAGAGAAGAAAAAGAAATTGGATTGGGCATATATTAAGAAAGAATGACGGACTGATAAAAACAGTTTTAGAAGGTTATGTAGAAGGGAAACGGAAGCGAGGAAGGAAGAGATTCCAGATACTGGATGACATGATGGACGGTACAACATACAACAGCCTTAAGAAGGAAGCAATGGATCGCAGAAAATGGAGAGGCAAAGGACCTTATAGCAGATAACATGATGAGTCATGAGAGTTTACGGGCCCGCCATAATGGGCGAGGATCCACGAGTGCAGGAATAGCCCCAAATTACCGGTGGAGGGGTCCATAAACCGACGTCAGTAAGTATGAACAAAGTTGTCTGCCTCGTGCGCAAATAGCGCCTCCACCAAGGGCTAAAGTTCCTTTATAAACGTTACCAGAAGCATCGAAACACTTCCAAATCGTGGCTCTTGATATCTGCAGACCATTTCCACAAAGCACGAAGAGTAATAAATATACCGGGTGTTTCGAAAAGAATATACGTATTTCGAACGCAAATAATTATTACACTTTAAGACATACAATATGAAACTTTGAAACGTCCCCTTTGAACAATTGTACACGACTGTGCTTAAACTGACACACAATATTTTTAGCGCAACGCAATCTGACTATCAAAGATCCCTGCAAAAGAATGGACCTGAGTAACATTAAACTATACCTTTCAGAAATCACTTACCTCACAAAAATCTTCATTACTCGAACTACTGCAATACAGCGAGCGCCACTACTGCCAGCTAAATAAAAGATTCAAACTACAGAAGGCACTAACTACTGATAGGGATAGTTAGCAAATGAAAGATATTAATAGAGAACAAACAATGTATTTACCTTAATAGTCATAATATATATAGCAGTTGATGACAAATTACAAAACTCCGCCATCTCTCTCCCCACATCCACCACTGCTGGCGGCTCACCTCCAACTGCGCAACGCTATGCGCTGTTAACATCCAGCTGCCCAACACTACAATGGCAGACAACAATGCAAACTAGCCACAGACTGCACACAGCACAGCCAGTGATTTTCATATAGAGCGCTACGTAACTTTGCCAATAAGGAAACATAAACAGCCTACTTACATAGCCCCCATGCTCCCCACAAAAAATTGTACAAATTGTTTTGGCCAGTGGCCAATGATGATTTGATAAAATTTTTCATAATTACAATAACAAAGATATCAAATGCACACACTTATTTATACAATGTTGGTCAAAAGCTAAAATTTTCTCACAGTCCATAAAGATAGTCCTGATCATTCATCATAATAGTAATTACAGGTTTCTTTTCTCAAAGTCTGAGTAGTAAAAGAGAATGCACATGGAAGTAGTGGATTTCCATGCAGTCTTGAAGAAGTAGTGTTGTCCTTCCAACGGAAAGACAGTGCTGACTCTTGACATGCTGACAGGTAATGGGCCACAACAGAGCAAACCCACAGCAGAGTCAGTCGAAGTTGATGAATATTGGTAGGTAGGTCATCATAGAGCAGACCCACTACAGTCCTGGTAGAGATTATGTTATTGGTGGGCCACTGGAGGCGCAGACCCACTGCAGTCCTTGTAGAAAGTGTGGACAGGCCCATTGTAGTCCTGGTAGAGATGACCAGCAGCCATCTGTTGTGATTGTGCGGGTGCACAATCACCAGTGAAGAGTCTTTGCAGTTAATATAGCAAGTCCATAACCACCACTTGTGCACTCACAAAGTTTTTTGGAATTGTCCTTAGAACGAGCAATGCTGTTATCCAGTCCCTTGCTGAATTATCAACACACATGCAAACACTAACAGTCCCTACTTCTCACATATTGTCCATATACTATGACCAACAGAAACGTGTGCAGTGAAATGGAACTTACAAGTTACGTAATTTGATTAACTGGTGTCAATTACAATATTATAACATGAGAATACAATTACAAAGGTACAAAATACATCATTAAAACATAACAATACAGATAACATTTGTAGTACAGGCTTTACAACAGAATAGAAATAAACATATACATCAGTGTTACAGGAATTATGACATGAGTACAAAAATAAAAGATCAGAATCACTTTCGAAACATCAACTTCACACATGAGCATTAAAACAGAACAGAATACATAATGTCTAAACATCTTTACAAAGAAAATACCATATTGTTAATGCAAAGTATATTTGAGTATAACAGTATTTCTCATCATAGTGAATGTGGCTGAGAATTAGAAAAATTCTGTAACATAAGTCTTATCAGATAAACATATAAAGACAGGAAGAACATAATTACACACGGGTACCCAAACACATAGTGGGATAACACAAAAGGAAAGGACAGGGTTTGTTTCATTGCAGTATTTTGCAAACAAAACTTTCTTTGCTTCTTGGACATCTCCCTTCATTCATCATTATTCCCAAAAGTCCTATCTAAGCCTGCCTTCTGTATTCTGTTCACATCCTCTGTCAAAAATAGTTTTTCCCCACTGTACAGTATCCTTTTTTTTTTTTTTTTTTGCCCAAACCATTTTCATATAGCTTCTCAATATATTTCTTCCAAGTCATCATAGTTAGTTTCTTATATAGTCTACCCCTCTTAAGCTAACTTAAATCTACTGAGCTCAGATATATATACCAAGGGACGAGGCAATGCAGCATCACATAAAACAATTAATATAAACAGCAATGAAAAAAAAAACGCAGATTTGCGAAGCAAGCAGCATCAAGAAATTAGCAAAGCAATTGTAATATTACAACTAATCTAAGGCAATGTGCAGCAAACAATAAAAATAAATCATTAGTAAAACTGGCTTAACAGAATAATGCAAAGTCAAATTCAATAACACTATGCCTGGCAAACAGCAGCAACTTATACCTAAACATGACATAGCTCAAGCAGAAAAAAATATTACAGTAAAAACAACAATGCAGAAACGGGAAATGTCTATTCACATCTTAATGTCTATGTAATTAAAGTGGTGCACCACAAAAACTAATTGTACAAAAAATTACCAAGTACTCGAAAAGAAAATTATATATGCAGTTACTGTTATTAGTCCCTTCTTATTGTTCTTTCCATTCCAAAAGCTCCTTTTTCGAAGGATGTGGATCATAAAATAATTATTTAATAGATCTTAATATCATCACAAGTCATAATATATATATCAGTTCATGACAAATTACAAAACTCCGCCATCTCTCTCCTCACATCCACCACTGCTGGCGGCTCACCTCCCACTGCGCAACGCTACGCGCTGTTCACATCCAGCTGCCCAACACTACAATGGCAGACAACAATGCAAACTAGCCACAGACTGCACACAGCACAGCCAGTGTTTTTCATATAGAGCGCTACGTAACTTTGCCAGTAAGAAAACATAAACAGCCTACTTATAACTTCCCAGACATATTTACGAATATCTCAAGTTCAGATTACAGATGTTCACTATATCCTCCATCAGCGAACGGAACAATATCACATCGACATTAGAATTCCTCCCATAACCGGGCAAGCGTTCAAAAATGGTTCAAATGGCTCTGAGCACTTTGCGACTTAACATCTGAGGTCATCAGTAGCCTAGAACTTAGAACTAATTAAACCTAACTAACTGAAGGACATCACACACATCGATGCCTGAGGCAGGATTCGAACCTGCGACAGTAGCGGGCGCTTGGCTTCAGACTGTAGCGCCTGGAACCACACGGCCACCACGGCCGCCTGGTAGACTTTCATTCACACACACACACATATACATCATTATCATCATCATCATTTAAGACTGGTTATGCCTTTCAGCGTTCAGTCTGGAGCATAGTCCCCCTTATAAAATTCCTCCATGATCCTCTACTCAGTGCTAACATTGATGCCTCTTCTGATACTAAGCCTATTACTTCAAAATCATTCTTAACCGAATCCAGGTACCTTCTCCTTGGTCTGCCCCGACTCCTCCTCTCTCTCTCTCTTATATATATATATATATATATACTAAGATGGTATCTGTATGTCCGAAAGAACAAATACCATCGGTAACCACGCAGCTCGACAGAATGATATTACAATGAAATGAACACCCTTAGCTGCTTACAGGCGTTGACATACGTCAACGGGGACAAATGAAAATGAGTATAATGGGCAGGGGCACTATGAATGCAGTGCGGGACAATACGTTGAGAATGTGGGTTTCGCGGGAGGCGTGCCAGAGATAAATCCCTGCAGTCGCTCTATCTTCTGTGTCCTCGGTGGCTCAGATGGAGCCGGCCGAAGTGCCGAAGTGCCCGTGCGGTTCTAGGCGCTGCAGTCTGGAACCGCGAGACCGCTACGGTCGCAGGTTCGAATCCTGCCTCGGGCATGGATGTGTGTGATGTCCTTAGGTTAGTTAGGTTTCCCTAGTTCTAAGTTCTAGGGGACTAATGACCTCAGCAGTTGAGTCCCATAGTGCTCAGAGCCATTTTTTGGCTCAGATGGATAGAGCGTCTGCTATGTAAGCAGGAGATCCCGGGTTCGAGTCCCGGTCGGGGCACACATTTTCATCTGTCCCCGTTGACGTATGTCAACGCCTGTAAGCAGCTAAGGGTGTTCATTTCACTGTAATTTCATTCACATACTCACGCATTTGACGACTCCAGTGAGGGGGTACCCCTGTTGTTGAAAAATGAAACTGTCTTTGTGCAGCCTCGGAAACAATCAGTTTTGTAACATAGCGAGATACTGCTCACCGTTAACCGTTTTTCCATCGAAGAAGAAGGATATCGCACAAAACACATTGACTGGGCGAATCTCGTACATGCCCAATGGCTGCATGTGGCTTCTGTAGGCCCCAAATTCCAACATTGTTTACCTGACGTATAACACGGAATGTCGCTTCATCACTGAACATGACGAGTTGAACTGTTACCATTGTCTTTAGCATCAAGAATCTCGTTATAAAATGCAACACGTTCGCGTTTGTCAGCAGGACGCAGAGCTTGTAACAGCTGTAACTTGTACTGCTTCATAACCAGCCGACCTCTCAAAACACGCCAAATGGTTGTTGTAAGCAGTTACGGCTAGTAATGGAAGCAAGGTTAAAGAAAAATCAAGACACTTTCATAGGATTTGTCGACCTGGAAAAAGCGTTCGACAATATAAAATGGTGCAAGCTGTTCGAGATTCTGAAAAAAGTTGGGGTAAGCTATAGGGAGAGACGGGTCATATGCAATATGTACAACAACCAAGAGGAAATAATAAGAGTGGACGATCAAGAACGAAGTGCTCGTATTAAGAAGGGTGTAAGACAAGGCTGTAGCCTTTCGCCCCTACTCTTCAATCTGTACATCGAGGAAGCAATGATGGAAATAAAAGAAAGGTTCAGGAGTGGAATTAAAATACGAGGTGAAAGGATATCAATGATACGATTCGCTGATGACATTGCTATCCTGAGTGAAAGTGAAGAAGAATTAAATGATCTGCTGAACGGAATGAACAGTCTAATGAGTACACAGTATGGTTTGAGAGTAAATCGGAGAAAGACGACGGTAATGAGAAGTAGTAGAAATGAGAACAGCGAGAAACTTAACATCAGGATTGATGGTCACGAAGTCAATGAAGTTAAGGAATTCTGCTACCTAGGCAGTAAAATAACCAATGACAGACGGAGCAAGGAGGACATCAAAAGCAGACTCGCTATGGCAAAAAAGGCATTTCTGGCCAAGAGAAGTCTACTAATATCAAATACCGGCCTTAATTTGAGGAAGAAATTTCTGAGGATGTACGTCTGGAGTACAGCATTGTATGGTAGTGAAACATGGACTGTGGGAAATCCGGAACAGAAGAGAATCGAAGCATTTGAGGTGTGGTGCTATAGACGAATGTTGAAAATTAGGTGGACTGATAAGGAAAGGAACGAGGAGGTTGTACGCGGAATCGGAGAGGAAAGGAATATGTGGAAAACACTGATAAGGAGAAGGGACAGGATGATAGGACATCTGCTAAGACATGAGGTACTGACTTCCATGGGACTAGAGGGAGCTGTAGAGGGCATAAACTGTAGAGGAAGACAGAGTTTGGAATACGTCAAGCGAATAATTGAGGGCGTAGGTTGCAAGTGCTACTCTGAGATGAAGAGGTTAGCACAGGAAAGGAATTCGTGGCGGGCCGCATCAAACCAGTCAGTAGACTGATGACCAAAAAAAAAAAAAGGCAGTTGTAGCTCCCGACTGGCACGACGATTATGAAGAACTGCGTTGGAAAGCAGTCTGAATTCGTGCAACATTTTCTTCAGGAACACGAGGGCGGCCACGACTCTTTCCTTTACATACACATCCTGTATCATCTGCGAATGTTCCACCCATTCGGAGGATTAATTTGGTACCTCAACCTGAAACGTCTTTGCACTGTAATCACGAAATTGCACTTCACAAACTCGAGAATACAAAATGATTTCTGATGCCGAGTAGCCATTTTAAACATATGGCGGTTACCAAGCAAACCAGAAGACAACTGACATCTAGTGGCTATTAACATAAACTAGACTATGTATTCGTTTCTCCAATTCCCAAACGAGGCGCAGTGATGGATAGTTTGGACAAAATACGAGGGTCACTCCAAAAGAAATGCACACAATTTTTTATAAAATCCATCCTTTATTCTACATGTTTGAAGATGTGTAGATACATCCTTTAGGAACAATATTTTCATTTCTCCACATAATTTCCATCCCTCTCAACTGCCTTACGCCATCTTGGAACCAGCGCCTGTATACCAGCACGGTAAAATTCTGGACCAACCTGTTGGAGCCACTGTTTCGTAGCGTGCACAAGGGAGTCTTCATCTTCAAACCTTCTTCCACGAAGAGAGTCTTTCAGTTCCCCAAAGAGATGATAGTCACAGAGCCAGATCAGGACTGTAAGGTAGTTGTTTCAGTGTTGTCCATCCAAGTTTTGTGATCGCTTCCACGTTTTTTTGATTGACATGTGGCCGTGCATCCGTGCATTGTCGTGCAACAGCAAAACATCCTGCTTTTGCCGATGTGGTCGAACACGACTCTGTTGAGCTTGAAGTCTCTTCAGTGTCTTCACATATGCATCAGAATTTACGGTGGTTCCACTTGGCACGATGTCCACGAGCAAGAGTCCTTCGGAATTGAGAAACACCGTAGCCATAACTTTTCCAGTAGAAGGCGTGGTTTTGAATTCTTTTTTTCTTGGGTAAATTTGCATGATACCACTCCATTGATTGCCTCTTCGTCTCTGGTGAAAAATGATGGAGCCATGTTTCATCACCTGTCACAATTCCTCCGAGAAATCCATCTCCACCATTCAAGTACTGTTGCAAAAGTTCGCTGCAAACCGTTTTTCTTGTTTCTTTGTGAGCCAGTGTCAACATCCTGGGAACCCACCTGGCACAAACCTTTTTTAACAGCAACACTTTCAGTATTCTGCAAACACCTCCTTCCCCTATCCCAACATAGCGTGACAATTCACTGTGATGCGTCTGTCAGCAGTCACCAATTCGTTAACTCTCTGCACATTGTCTGGAGTGTGCCCTCTTTAATCATGTAACCTGCTTGCCCACCGACTAACTGTAGTGCAGCATCTCCGTACACCTTTTTCAACCTCTTGTGGATGTTTCCCACTGTCTCGTTTCACAGCACAGGAATTCTATGACAGCAGGTTGCTTCTGACGAACATCATGTGTAGGAACCATTTTGAAGACATGCTGTGACGGCGCAACTCACGGGAACAGGTTGAACTAAGTTTGAAAACAAGCGGGAAGGATGTATCTACGCACTGTAAAACTTTTACACGTGGAGAATGAAAAATGTACTTTTACAAAAATAGTGTGCATTTCTTTTCGAGTGACCCTCATAATACTTTGTAACACGTATATACTTTTTGAAACACCTTGTATATTGTCTATTATTGATCAGTTTTCAAGATACTTAATTTTGGTACCACTTGCAGATATGACTGTTGTAACTGTTGCTTGCCCGTTTGTCAGTCACTTGGTTCTGCCTTTCGGAAGTCCCCACGCAATAATCACAAACCAAGGCTCAAATTTTATGTCGACAGTGTTTGGAAAAGTTTGCGAAACGTTACGAATCAAAAAGTGGCGAACTACACCCTTGCACCCTAAAGCCAACGGGCGCCTAGAGCAAGTGCACAAAACTATTGTGCGAATGCTGTCGCATCGTGTAGGGAAGACCCAGTTAGACTGGGACAGATATGTGAGATTTGTTGCCTCAAAATACAATAGTCGTGTCCATGAGGCAAAGGGATACTCCCCATACGGAGCAGTCTATTTGAGAGCCATGAACTCACCATCTGAGATTGAGAAATTCCCCCTGACCTCAACACAGGCGAAGTGAAAAGGCTAGCTCGTCGTCTCAAAGCCATATGGAACCAAGTTAAACGCAGCAATTTTAAAACCATGCAAAAACAGCTAGAATGCCGCAACAAAGGCACTACACTGCCTCGATATAAACCCGGTGCTCTGGTATTGTTCCGAAATCCCGTGGTAAAAGAAAGGGACGGACTAAAAAGTTCACTCCACGTTACGAGGGCCCCTTCCCTCTATTACGCATCACCTCCCCGGTGAACGCCGTAATCCAGTTACCGTATCGTACTGCACTATAATCCGTTCATCATAAGAATAAATCTGATCCAAACAAACACAAACGCGATGGTTGGTCAGAAGCCGTAGCACACGTACAATGGTGTTGTTACTCTCTTGAAACTAGGTCCTACTTACGTATTAGATACCTTATTACCAACTTAGGTTAATTAAAACTTTGTTGTTGTTGTTGCTGTGGTCTTCAGTCCTGAGACTGGTTTGATGCAGCTCTCCATGTTCCTCTGTCCTGTGCAAGCTGCTTCACCTCCCAGTACCTACAGCAACCTACATCCTTCTGAATCTGCTTAGTGTATTCATCTCTTGGTCTCCCTCTGCGATTTTTACCCTCCACGCTGCCCTCCAATACTAAATTGGTGATACCTTGATGCCTCAGAACATGTCCTACCAACCGATCCCTTCTTCTAGTCAAGTTGTGCCACAAACTTCTCTTCTCCCCAGTTCTATTCAATACCTCCTCATTAGTTATGTGATCTACCCACCTAATCTTCAGCATTCTTCTGTAGCACCACATTTCGAAAGCTTCTATTCTCTTCTTGTCCACACTGTTTATCATCCATGTTTCACTTCCATACATGGCTACACTCCATACAAAAACTCAGAAACGACTTCCTGACACTTAAATCTATACCCGATGTTAAGAAATTTCTCTTCTTCACAAACGCTTTCCTTGCCATTGCCAGTCTACATTTTATATCCTCTCTACTTCGACCATCATCGGTTATTTTGCTCCCCAAATGGCAAAACTCCTTTACTACTTTAAGTGTCTCATTTCCTAATCTAATTCCCTCAGCATCACCCGACTTAATTCGACTACATTCCATTATCCTCGTTTTGCTTTTGTTGATGTTCATCTTTTATCCTCCTTTCAAGACACTGTCCATTCCGTTCAACTGCTCTTCCAAGTCCTTTGCTGTCTCTGACAGAATTACAATGTCATCAGCAAACCTCGAAGTTTTTATTTCTTCTCCATGGATTTTAATACCTACTCCGAATTTTTCTTTTGTTTCCTTCACTGCTTGCTCAATATAAAGATTGAATAACATCGGGTAAAGGCTATAACCCTGTCTCACTCCCTTCCCAACCACTGCTTCCCTTTCTTGTCCCTCGACTCTTATAACTGCCATCTGGTTTCTGTACGAATTGTAAATAGCCTTTCTCTCCCTGTATTTTACCCCTGCCACCTTCAGAATTTAAAAAAGGTTATTCCAGTCAACATTGTCAAACGCTTTCTCTAAACTTTAAGATATTCAAATGTATTAACAGCTTTCAACGTTTTTCTTAACCACGCTTTGGCTGTGTAGTTTTTACTTCAAAATTCGTCTACAGTCACTGTCTCTGCAGCGTTGTGCTCTGATTGTCGCGCTGTTAACGTGCAGTATGAAAATGGCTGAGGCTGCTTTCTGTTCTGTAGTGAAACAAGTTAAAAAGTGCCGTGAAATAGTCTGTTCCTAATGTTTTTCATAAATTTACGGTGATAATCGGCTTTGAAGTTTTCCCGGTGTTGTATATACCACAGATGACAAACAATATCAAATGGAATGTGTAGCGCAGTCGGTAACATAATGGACTGTATACTAAATGCGATCATTCGTGTGTTGGTTCAAATCTCTGCAGCATCAACTCTTTTTCTCGTTCAATTTGAAATACTGACATCTCGAAATTAAAAAAGTCATCATAATTTTCTATTAATAATGCACGTCATCTTGTTTCTAATTACATATTGGACGCGAAATTCCTGTTTCCATTTCGAATACAAATTCTTAACTATCGATGTTTTATGAAAGACTGTTCATAAAAGTTGTTTAAATTAAGAAAACATAACAATTTAATTACTTAAGGCAAAAATGAAAAACCAAATCCTCTTTATTTGGACTGCGTCCATCATTTTATACCACTGATGTAGATAGGTATCGTAGAAACATGAAAAATTATCATGACGCGACCCCACCTAGCAACAAAAAGCCAACGTCATATTATGGTCCCATGCAACGTTTGTCCCCCAAACTTTCCAGCTTCTGTACTTTAAACATAGCTGCGCTACAGCAACGGTTCCACGTAAATCAGACTAAGAGCAGCCGACCAGTTGCAAAGGATAAAGTAATCTTTACCTAGGTTTCAATAGATATAAATCTATCTTCTTCAGAAGACGGCAGTATTATAACAACATGAAGTGATATGTCCTTATCGTTTAGGCAAACATCTGCATAGTTACATTAATCATATAAAATATAGCCCTGAATACAGGGTTTGTCAGACAAATAAAATAGGTACATAGAAGTTGCAGAGCGCCTAAGCGACTTCTGAAGAAGATAGATTTATATCTATTGAAACCTAGGTAAAGATTACTTTATCCTTTGCAACTGGTCGGCTGCTCTTAGTCTGATTTTCCAGCTTCTATCATACTTTCGTAGTTATTCTTGGTGGCAATAGTTTTTTTTTTTTTGTTTATTTGGCCTTTGAGTGTGTACTCAATTTAGTCATCGGCAACACATAGTGACAATGTACACATAATTGAATAAACGAATACACAAATGCATATTTACAAGAATAAAAAGCTTAACTGTTACAGTTTTGTACATAATATTTTAAAAATTGAATTGAATTGGAAAATAATTAAAAGTGTCTTGGCTTACAATTCACACCAATTCTGAAATATCTTCATCAGGAAGACATATTTATAATTGACGTACACCATTAAAACCTACAGATTGTGACCAGTACTCTTGATGAAGTTAACTATCACTTTATATAGACGAACGTCTTTAGTACACGAAAGAGAAGCTGATTGAGGAAGATGGTAGCCCATACTCAGCAATGTTTTCAGAAAGACCAATCGTTCACGGTCAAATTTGGGGCACATAAATAAGATGTGGTTGACATCAGCTTCCGACTCAGGATCACACTCACATGCTGGTGAACTGCAAACTTTGTTCCGATGTAGATGCTGTGGGAAAGAGGCACGATTGAAGCTGAGTCTTATGATGGTAGAAATCGTGGATCGGTCCAGATGTGTCCTCATGAACCACGGCTGTGAAGGAATCCGAGGTTGTAGCGCTGCGTAATAACCGCCTTTTGTCTGTTGAGAAACGTTCCACATTTCCTGCCATTGTTGTCTTGCGTGATCCTTGACTTCACGTAAGTAGTCTGTATAAGGAAGGTGCAGATCCAGGACGGTGCCTAAGATTGCCGCTTGTTTGGCTAATGCATCAACTTCATCATTATAGAGGACGCCAGAGTGGGAAGGTACCCACAACAAATGGATCGTCCGGCCCGTGCGTGTGCTGCGAATATATCCAGATATCACATCCAAGATATAACTGTTGGTTGTTTTGTTCCATCGACTGTACTGAATGTTTTTAAGAACGCTTTGCGAGTCAGATACTATCAATATCTTGGGGAAGGAAGTGCTAGAGACAAACTTAAGTGCTTCCAAAACTGCCACTGTCTCCGCCGTAAAAATAGAAGTGCAATAGTTAGTGACTCACTCTGTACAACAAGAAACTAATAAGGACAAGCTGAGTCTCGTCAGATTACAGGCGACAAGGTCACTAAAGATTTCTACACCAGAGTATCATTTACCGACTGCCTGGTACACGTCTTTCCATCCTCGTAGCAGGAGAAACTCAGCCAGAAACGGCGAGCCACGCCACACTGCCGCCCGCGCGTCAAGCTTCGAACGCGCGCCGCCTCCCCCACCACTTCCAGCCCCAAGCGGCTGCCATCGCTCTGACGTCACTCGGCGCTCAGCTGTCCGGCCACGCACGTGTCCGCCTGTTGTTTACCACCTGCACACGTGTGCATTTCTGTAATAACCGGAGTACACCGGAAGATTAGCCCCCTTCTTAAAACACACCCTTTATCCCAACCCGACAGAAAATTATTGAAAGGTACAGTTAAAACATAAAATATATTATCAAATAAACGGTTACGAAATTGCCTTATGGTTAAACTAAGTCCAATGTTAGACTACCCACCTAAAACCACTCTGCACAATCCGCCATATCAGTCCCACCACAGAAGCTAATAGCTTTCATTGGATAAAGGAAAATATTTCTACACTACTGGACATGAAAATTCCTACACCAAGAAGAAATACAGATGATAAACGGGTATTCATTGGACAAATATATTATACTACAACTGACATGTGATTACATTTTCACGCAATTTCGGTGCATAGATCCTGAGAAATCAGTACCCAGAACAACCAGCTCTGCCCCTAATAACGGCCTTGATAAGCCTGGACATTGAGTCAAACAGAGCTTGGATGGCATGTACAGGTAGAGCTGCCCACGCAGCTTCAACACGATATCACAGTTCATCAAGAGTAGTAACTGGCGTATTGTGACGAGCCAGTTGCTCGGCCACCATTGACCAGACGTTTTCAGTTGGTGAGAGATCTGGAGAATGTGCTGGCCAGGGCAGCAGTCGAGCATTTTCTGTACCCAGAAAGGCCCGTACAGGACCTGCAACATGCGGTCGTGCATTATCCTGCTGACACGTTGGGTTTCGCAGGGATCCAATGAAGGGTAGATCCACGGTTCGTAACACATCTGAAATGTAACGTCCACTGTTCAAAGTGCCGTCAATGCGAACAAGAGGTGACCGAGACGTGTAACCAATGGCACCCCATACCTTCACGCCGGGTGATGCGACAGTATGGCTGTGACGAATACACGCTTCCAATGTGCGTTCACCGCGATGTCGCCAAACACGGATGCGACCATCGTGATGCTGTAAACAGAACCTGGATTCATCCGAAAAAAATGACGTTTTGCCATTCGTGCACCCAGATTCGTCGTTGAGTACACCATCACAGGCGCTCCTCTCTGTGATGCAGAGACAAGAGTAACCGCAGTGACGCTCTCCGAGCTGATAATCCGTGCTGATGCAAACGTCGTTGAACTGTTCGTGCAGATTGTTCTTGTCTTGGAAACGTCCCCATCTGTTGACTCAGGGATCGAGATTCAAAAATGGTTCAAATGGCTCTGAGCACTATGGGACTTAACATCTGTGGTCATCAGTCCCCTAGAACTTAGAACTACTTAAACCTAACTAACCTAAGGATATCACACACATCCATGCCCGAGGCAGAATTCTAACCTGCGGCCGTAGCAGTCGCGCGGTTCCGGACTGAGCGCCTAGAACCGCCAGACCACCGCGGCCGGCTTGGAACGATCGAGACGTGGCTGCACGATCCGTTAAAGCAGTGCGGATAAGAGGCCTGTCATCTCGACTGCTAGTGATACGAGGCCGTTGGGATCCAGCACGGCGTTCCGTATTACCCTCCTGAATCCACCGATTCCATATTCTGCTAACAGTCATTGGATCTAGAGCAAAGCGAGGAGCAATGTCGCAATACCATAAACCGCAATAGTGATAGGCTATAATCCGACCTTTATCAAAGTCGGAAACGTGATGGTATGCATTTTGCATTTCTCCTCCTTACACGAGGCATCACAACGTTTCACCAGGCAACGCCCGTCATCTGTTGTTTGTGTATGAGAAATCGGCTGTAAACTTTCCTCATGTCAACACGTTGTAGGTGTCGCCACCGGCGGCAACAACCTTGCGTGAATGCTCTGAAAAGCTAATCATTTGCACATCACAGCACGTTCTTCCTGTCGGTTAAATTTCGCGTCTGTAGCACGTCATCTTCGTGGTGTAGCAATTTTAATGGCCAGTAGTGTAGTTTCTCGCGCAACCTGACTCCACTGTGTGACTAAAGAAGCAGAACGGAAATGGACGTAGTTATGAGTAAACACAAATCTACCATCTCAATTAGAAATTTCAGTTACCACTTCCCGGCAGTAGGCCGTCTAATCTGTCACTGTAGCAGGAGTATATTAGAAAGAGCGCTCGCTATATTACACTATGTGATAAAGAGTATCAGGACACCCAGAAAAACATACTTTTTTCATATTAGGTGCATTGTGCTACCACCTTCTGCCAGGTACTCCATATCAGCGATCTCACTAGTCATTAGACGTCTTGAGAGAGCAGAATGGGGCGCTCTGTGGAACTGACGGACTTCGAACGTGGTCCGGTGATTGGATGTCACTTGTGTCATACGTCTGTACGGGAGAGTTCTAGACTCCTAACATCCCTAGGTCCACTGTCTCCGATGTGGTAGTGAAGCGGAAACGTGAGGAGACATGTACAGCATAAAAGCGTACAGGCCGACCTCGTCTGTTGACTGAGAGAGACCACCCACATCTGAAGAGGGTCGTAATGTGTAATAGGCAGACATCTATCCAGACCATCACACAGGAATTCCAAACAGCATCGGGGTCCACTGCAAGTACCATGACAATTACGCGGGAGGTGAGAAAACTTGGATATCATGGTCGAGTGGCTGCTCATAAGCAACACATCACGCCGGTAAATGCCAAACGACGCCTCGCTTGGTGTAAGGAGCGTAAACATTGGACGATTGAACAGTGGAAAAACGCCGTGTGGACTGACGAATCACGGCACACAATGGTGCGATACGCTTCTAGAATGTATGGCGAATGCCCAGTGAACGTCATCTGCCAGTGTGTGTAGAGCCAACATTAAAATTCGATGGCGGTGGTGTTATGGTGTGGTCATGTTTTTCATGGAGGGAGCTTGCACCCATTGTTGTTTTGCGTGCAACTATCACAGCACAGCCCTAGATTGATGTTTTAACCACCTTCTTGCCTCCTACTGTTGAAGAGCAATTCGGTGATGGTGACTGCGTCTTTCAACACGATCGAGCACCTGTTCGTAATGCACGACCTGTGGCGGATTGGTTACACGACAACAACACCCCTGTAATGGACCGGCCTGCACGAATTCCTGGCCTGAATCCTACAGAACATTGGAATGTTTTGGAACGACGAGTATGCGCCAGGCTTCACCGACCGACATCGATACCTCTCCTCAGTGCTGCACTCCGTGAAGAATGTGCTGCCATTCCCCAAGAAACCTACCAGTATCTGATTCAACGTATGGCTGCGAGAATGGAAGCTGTCAGCAAGGCTAAGTGTGGGCCAACATCATATTGAATTCCTGCATTACTGATGGAGGGCGCAACGAACTTGTAAGTCATTTTGAGTCAGGTGTCCGGATATTTTTGATGATATAGTGTAAGTCCAAAATTAGACTGCTCAGAGGTCAGCTGAAACCACTCTGCACAATCTACCATATGAATCCTAGCGTGCAGGCTAATGCTGATGGCTTTCATTGGATAAAGGAAAGTATTTCTAGTTTCTTACGCAATCTGACTCCGTTGTGTGACTGAACAAGCAGAACCATAAAGGACGTAGTTTTGAGTAAACACAAATCTAACAGCCGTACTAGAACTTTCAGTTAACTTTTCCCAGCGGGTTTCCCCTCTAATCCGTCACTTTAGCAGGAGTGGTTAACGGAGATTATGATATTCATTTTCGTGGAAATCCTAACTACATGAGAAAGACAGAGAGAGACAATATAATACACCAATGTAGTCAAAACCTGCCCGAGTATACGTACTCCTAATACAGATTTCAAAGTAAGCAGATATCGCATATTGAGATAATCGCATATTGAGATACAAATACCGCCAAGTTCTACTCAGGATACCATGCAAGTTGGCTGGTTGGTTGATTCGGGGGAGGGGGCCAAAGAGCGATGTCATCGGTCCCATCGGTTTAGGGGCAAAAAAAAAAAAAAAAAAAATGGCTCTGAGCACTATGGGACTTAACATCTGTGGTCATCAGTCCTCTAGAACTTAGAACTACTTGAACCTAACTAACCTAAGGACAGCACACACATCCATACCCGAGGCAGGATTCGAACCTGCGACCGTAGCATCGCGCGGTTCCGGACTGAGCGCCTAGAGCCGCTCTGCACCGCGGCCGGCGTTTAGGGACGGACGGGGAAGGAAGTCGGCCGTGCCCTTCAATGGAACCATCCCGGAATTTACCTGAAGCGATAAAGGGAAATCACGGGAAACCTAAATCAGGATGGTCGGACGCAGATTTGAACCGTCGTCGTCCAGAATACGAGTCCAGTGTGCTACCGTTGCGCCATCTCGCTCGGTACCATGTAAGTAATACCAATTATCGATAGTGTTCAGTAATGCTTCCCGCGAAGTAGGGCGGTAACTGCCATTCATTTTGTAGCTGCAATCACGGTAAGAGGACTCCAGCATCTAAAAGTGACTATGCGTAACAAGCTCAGCAGGCTGCAGTATTCCCAGCCGTATCCTTACGTCACAAAACGTAGTTGAAGTGAATCTACATCTACATCTACATTTATACTCCGCAAGCCACCCAACGGTGTGTGGCAGAGGGCACTTTACGTGCCACTGTCATTACTTCCCTTTCCTGTTCCAGTCGCGTATCGTTCGCGGGAAGAACGACTGCCGGAAAGCCTCCGTGCGCGCTCGAATCCCTCTAATTTTACATTCGTGATCTCCTCGGGAGGTATAAGTAGGGGGAAGCAATATATTCGATACCTCATCCAGAAACGCACCCTCTCGAAAGCTGGACAGCGAGCTACACCGAGATGCAGAGCGCCTTTCTTGCGGAGTCTGCCAATCGAGTTTGGTAAACATCTCCGTAACGCTATCACGCTCACCATATAACCCTGTGACGAAACGCGCCGCTCTTCTTTGGATCTTCTCTATCTCTCCTGTCAACCCGACCTGGTAGGGATCCCACACTGATGAGCAATACTCGAGTATAGGTCGAACGAGTGTTTTGTAAGCCACCTCCTTTGTTGATGGACTACATTTTCTAAGAACTCTCCCAATGAATCTCAACCTGGTACCCGCCTTACCAACAATTAATTTTATATGATCATTCCACTTCAAATCGTTCCGTACGCATACTCCCAGATATTTTACAGAAATAACTGCTACCAGTGATTGTTCCGCTATCATATAATCAACTTATGGTTTTGTCCTTCAGAACTGGGAAGACAATACGTGTAGTGACTCACTGGGGTTAACTTAAAAACTAGCCGGGATAATACAAATCCCCCCAATACCAGTCAATGTATAGATAAATTAACATACCTACTTTCGTGCAAAGATACGGAAGTCGGGAGAGAAAAAGGGGTCGCTACACTACCTGCAATACCCTACGAGCTGTTACGCTGCGTTGAAGATTCTCCCAGAGGGCTGCAGTTGTTTTTCCAGCGACGAACTTACCTTGAAATCCGAAAACCGCAAGTCAGCGTGGCAAATCATGAAAAGTAGCTTGAAGCGGTTTTTTTTTTTCCCGAGGACACACATAACTGTGGTGGTAAAATCAGTACGCTACTTTGGTGTGGAAAAGGAATATTGTGCCGGCATTCCAAAGTTTTCTAACTGCGTTGTATAGAGGTGCTGCACGCTGCAGCGAAGCGAGGCTCGGCAGAGTGGATGTGGCACCGCGTGATACCTGTGGCATGTGCCACAGTCAGCAGGCTCCGATATCGCTTCCGTAGCGGGCGGACCTCCGGAGCAGCAGGTGCTCACCCGGGCTCGCTACGACGAAACAATATTCACGCGACTGAGAAACGTTACAGAATGGCTGGTTCAAATGGCTTTGAGCACTATGCGACTTAACTTCTGAGGTCATCAGTCGCCTAGAACTTAGAACTAATTAAACCTAACTAACCTAAGGACATCACACACATCCATGCCCGAGGCAGGATTCGAACCTGCGACCGTAGCAGTCGCGCGGTTCCAGACTGCAGCGCCTAGAACCGCACGGCTACTGCGGCCGTCGTTAGGGAATGTATCTGGCTCGTTGGCACAGAGGTAGAATCAATATCGACTTGTTGTACTCGCTGGTTTTTTGTTATCGTTATACAGCGTGGTCCATTGATAGTGACCGTGTCAAATATCTCACGAAATAAGCGTCAAACGAAAGAAACCACAAAGAACGAAACTCGTCTAGTTTGAAGGGGGTAACCAGATGGCGCTATGGTTGGCCCACTAGATGGAGCTGCCATAGGTCAAACGGATATCAACGGCGCTTTTTTTTCTATTTTTAAATTGGGACCTCCATTTGTTATTACATATTCGTGTAGTACGTAAAGAAATATGAATGTTTTAGTTGGACCACTTTTTTCGCTCTGTGATAGGTGGCGCTGCAATAGTCACAAACGTATAAGTACGTGGTATCACGTAACATTCTGCAGTGCGGACGGTATTTGCATCGTGATATATTACCCGTGTTAAAATGGATCGTTTAACAATTGCGGAAAAGGTCGATATCGTGTCGACGTATGGCTATTGTGATCAAACTGCCCAACGGGCTTGTACTATGTATGCTGCTCGGTATCCTGGACGACATCACCTAAGTGTCCGGACCGTTCGCCGGATAGTTACGTTATTTAAGGAAACAGGAAGTGTTCCGCCGTATCAACCAGGACCTGCAACAAATGACGATGCCCAAGTAGGTGTTTTAGCTGCTGTCGCGGCTAATCGGCACATCAGTAGCACACAAATTGCGCGAGAATCGGGACTCTCAAAATCGTCGGTGTTGAGAATACTACATCAACGTCGATTGCATCCGTACAATATTTCCATGCACCAGGAATTGCATGGCGACGACTTCGAACGTCGTGTACAGTTCTGCCACTGAGCGCAAGAGAAATTACGGGACGATGAGAGATTTTTTGCACGCGTTCTATTTAGCGACGAAGCGTCATTCACCAACAACGGTAACGTAAACCGCCATAATATGCACTATTGGGCAATGGAAAATCCACGATGGCTGCGAACTTGGTGGGTTAATGTACGGTGCGGCATTATGGGAGAAAGGAAAATTGCCCCCATTATATCGATGGCAATCTAAATGGCGCAATGTATGCCGATTTCCTACCGATGCTCTACCGATGTTGCTACAAGATGTTTCACTGCATGACAGAATGGCGATGTACTTCCAACATGGTGGATGTCCCGCACGTAGCTCGCGTGCGGTTGAAGCGGGATTGAATAGCATATTTCATGACAGGTGGATTGGTCATCGAAGCACCGTACCGTGGCCCGTACGTTCACCGGATCTGACGTCCCCGGATTTCTTTCTGTGGGGAAAGTTGAAGGACATTTGCTATCGTGATCCACCGACAACGCCTGACAACCTGCGTCAGCGTATTGTCAATGCATGTGCGAACATTACGGAAGGCGAACTACTCGCTGTTGAGAGGAATGTAGTTACACGTATTGCCAAATGCATTGAGGTTGACAGACATCATTTTGAGCATTTATTGCATTAATGTGGTATATACAGGTAATCACGCTGTAACAGCATATGTTCTCAGACATGATAAGTGTTTTCAATAGATTCTCGTTCACTTGTTTCAGTTACAAGTCTGCAGTTTATTCTTGGTGAAAATCACGTAACCTGATTATTTATGAACCTAAATCGAAGTAAAGTTCGAGACTAATAGACAGTTTCAAATTGACCCGTTATTTTATTTAATAATAATTATTAATAAATCAGTTCATTCACACGATCGCATTCAAAGGGGTTCTTTGAATAAGTATCTAATCTGGAATCCCGTTAATATCAGAGATACTAAACAATGTTCTGCCACTTTCGATAAAACGATTGTTCCCGTTTAATATCCATAAACTGTCATGAACTATGGTTACTAGTCACGTGAAGTAAAGCTTTTCCACTATCACAATACAAAGTCCGAATCTGTCCGAAAGTCGTTAATTCCGCAAAATATTTAAATCTTCACACGAAGTGACGTAAATATGACAAAAGTTCTAATTCTGATCTGAATTTAATGCTTCCCAAAAAACAATCTCGTCGCGATTTATTCTTGCGCCCTGGTTTAATAAAGCTCCTGTTGTTGCTTCCTAAAGCTGTACATCCTAATTGACTTCGAAGGGACTAGAGACTGGAGTATCATAATTGCATTGTATGTGTATTTATACTTTAGTAAACGCTATCTTTGGTGTTCAAGACCTACGTTCTGTGACTATAACATTGATTTTCTCATATATAAGAATAACTAATAATTTAACCATTTCTATCGTTTTTCCCCCCTCCAATGCTTCCAAAATTTATGATTAAAATTCTCTTCTTTTTCTATTATTTTTCAACTGTAGATTTTCCTCTATTTGTCTCTTATTTCTATTTCGTAAATTACTACATGTGGAGGGGCTTGGGACATTTTTTGAATTTATATTTCGAGGGCATGGGAGCTAATTTGGGAGCTATTTTGGTTTATTAACACCGAGAGGCATTGTAGGTGTTACAGTAGGTTGAATAAATCACCGCAGAGGTCGTCAATGAGGACTTACGGTAACAAAAAGTACTGGCACAAGGAAACAAAACACGTAATGATACAAGGTCACCAATGAATATGTCGCCCAGTATTAAAGCACTGGAGAGAGGCAAAGGTTGTCAAGAAGATCGTGTCATAGCATAAGCAGAAGTAATATCGGAATTCATGACGCGCCTTAAGGTATAAGGAGGATAGTGAGGCGCGCATTGCTCGTTAGTTTCACGTGAACCTATAAGCAGAACTAAGATAACGAGAGAGAATGTATCACGACAGCTCCTGCTCTAGCTACTACTGAGAAATATATGTGAAAATGTTTATTGTATTTAATGTAGGATTCTGGACCTCCATCTGCATGTATTTGTGTTTCATTATGTATTTATGTATTTCATCTGGCAGTCTACCCCTTCTCTCTAAGCTTGCCTCCCAACATTGAAACGTATTTTTATTTTATTATGTCATGTATGAAAATGCTCAGTGCAATTAGAGTACGCTCAAACTGAGGTATTGAGAAATAGCAGATATATGTAATACATATCATTGTAACTTTGCTCATTTGAAAACAGCACTTGTGGAAAACATTCCAAATCCGAGGGCTTACCTCATCATCTGAATATTGTAAATACTTATTTGTTGCCGGCCGTGGTGGCCATCCGGTTCTAGGCGCTTCAGTCCGGAACCGCGCGACAACTTCGGTCGCAGATTCGAATCCTTCCTCAAGCATGGATGTGTGTGATGTCCTTAGGTTAGTTAGGTTTAAGCAGTTCTAAGTTCTAGGGGACTGATGGCCTCAGATTTTAAGCCCCATAGTGCTCAGAGCCATTTTTGAACTTATTTGCTCCCACTGAGAAACATGCACGCACTGCACTTCAAGCAGCCGTGGCGTTCGCTGTGTTATTCAGTGGTTTGGTATTTAACTAATTTGTAAATGAAAATGATAATGTTATTTCATTACAGTGAGTAATTACAAAATAATTTTTTCTCCCGGCTGAAGATTTGGTCAAGTTGTAACGTCCCCTTTGAAAAATTTATACACGACTGTGCTTAAACTGACACACAATATTTTTAGCGCAACGCAATCTGACTATCAAAGATCCCTGCAAAAGAATGGCCCTGAGTAACATTAAACTATACCTTTCAGAAATCACTTACCTCACAAAAATCTTCATTACTCGAACTACTGCAATACAGCGAGCGCCACTACTGCCAGCTAAATAAAAGATTCAAACTACAGAAGGCACTAACTACTGATAGGCATAGTTAGCAAATGAAAGATATTAATAGAGAACAAACAATGTATTTACCTTGATATCATCATATATAAATATAGCAGTTGATGACAAATTACAAAACTCCACCATCTCTCTCCCCACATTCACCACTGCTGGCGGCTCACCTCCAACTGCGCAACGCTACTCGCTGTTCACATCCAGCTGCCGCTGCCCAACACTACAATGGCAGACAACAATGCAAACTAGCCACAGACTGCACACAGCACAGCCAGTGATTTTCATATAGAGCGCTACGTAACGTTGCCAATAAGAAAACATTAACAGCCTACTTACAAAGTTGCTAAAGAAATCCAAGTTAACGTTGTGTTAAAGTGTTGTCTGTAAGCTGTGTAGGTGTCACTAAATCACTTGATTATGATGGAAACAGTTGTCTTCAGCAAAATGATCTTTAAAACCACCGAATATCAGCCGCGTCCAACGCTGACGTATGTTATCTGAAACAATATTCTTCGCAACTCGTGCGTAATTAATTTCGGCTCCATATATCAGCAAGAAAAGTTTGTTATACGGATCGTGCTATGAGCACTGCTTTTAAACAATCAATCTGATTCGAGTTATTTTCATTAAAATGAGTTCATGACCACCGGTGCACATTTATCTTTACACATTTTTATTACCTTCCGCATTTATGTCTGCAGAGTTGCGTAATTTGAATTTGCCACTGAGATAATTGTTAAGATGGCGGCAGACAATTGATAGAGACTTTCTATTGTTAGAGTGTATTTTCTTTTAACGGAATAAGTATTTGAATTAATGCTTATTAAACTTTACTTTTATATTGTGGACTATTTAGACTAATTTTCATCAAGTAAACCTTTGATACTTTCGTAAGAAACACAGATAAAAATGCGATACAAATCGCTATCATCAATGGCTGCGCTCCTTGCAGCAGCAAGAAATAATTAACACAGATAGTGCTTAATATTAATTAAAGTTACAAATAATTATTCACTCATATTTATAACAATAATGAACTCTATTCTCAAGTAATAGTTAACAAATAATTACAATTTCTTAATAGACCTCAGTTTGATATGCGTCTTGCGTCCGCAACCTACAAAAGCCAACCAAACAAAGGTAACATCAAAGGAAGACAAACGCAGATCATTAAAGGAATTTACAATTATCATTGCCTTTGTATGATACACATCGATATGTCCAATTACATCATTAAATGTTGTGTAAATAACTAATATTTATCATCGCTTTGTTTTATTTCACTGTTTTTCTATATGTAGGATAGATAATGTTTATAACTCTTAAAGACATAATTTCCTCTCGTCGCACCGTAGCTAAAACTTATCTCGTGGATGTTACAACTTTGAAATGTATTTTTATT